>NW_004567113.1:4278072-4376157 GCF_000260355.1 Condylura cristata
AAAAAAAAAAAGAAAATTGTTTTGAAGTACTAAATATATGATAACCTGATAGGACAAATTTGATAAACTTTTTAAAGAAAATTGATTACAAATCATTATTTAGCACAAACTCGCCAACACCTTTATACTGAATGCTAACAAATTTAACTTTAGTAGTAACAAACTTCATTAAAATGAAAGTGCAATAGCATCACATATGTAGCTTTTGTGTTTAGGCTAATAATAAATATTGGCATATGTTGATATGTAGAAACATGCTTTTTACTTATTTATCTATTTACTTATTTAAAATATAATGAGCTTTTTGAATGTGGTAACATTAAGGTATCCACTGTGGGTACCTCCCACCAAATCACCATCAGTCCACCTCTGATCTCTGTGCTTCCTTCTCCCTTTGTTCCTACTCCATCCTGTCACACCTCCTCTCGCCCACTTCTCAGTTCTACAGTCAGTTAGTTTATAAGGTTGTCATTCTCTGGTCTCAGTTTGGTTTCTCCATATTCCATATATTAGTGATACCATCTGGTATATATCTTTTACCAAAGACTTATTTCACTTGGCACTATCTCTTCCAGCTCCATCCAGATTGTTGAAACATACATTTTAAATAGAATAACTGGTTTTCTAAAGTACTTTCATGAATGTCTAATTTGGAATAGAAGTGCTGGCTGTCCTTTTTGTTTTTAAAGGTGACATGACATTAAGGTGCTCTGAAATAATGGTTATTTATTAAAAAAAAAAGTACATAATGTGGTTTCAAAGTAGCAGGATGCCTCTAATTCCACCACCAAGAAAGGATAATTGATGTGTGACTGCTATCATTCACAATTTAGTTTTCCCACTCATGGAGATATGCTGGGAATTAGTCTATTCCATCTTCTTAATGAGACTTATCTATTACTCAGATAATTTATTTTCTTGAACCAGCAGGACTAACTGCTTACTGGAGTGAAGTTTTCAGCAGATATTAGAACGAAAATTTACCGATATAAAGGGAGTAGTCTATCTTTCCCTGTATCTATGTGTTAAAATAAAATAAAGTGGTGTGGAGAAGGAGTCGTTCTGAAGGGGATATTGACTCCTACAGAGGCTGGGCATGCTGGTGAGAGCTGCTTGCTATTTTCCATGATAATAGCAGGAGCTATACACACAACAATGTTTACTTACTTGATGATATTATGTGAACCTTCAATAAGTCACAGAAAAGGCTTGATAAAATTGAGTGTCATTCAGTCCCTTTGACAATTGTCAGAGGGACTGTGTGGCTGGATTCTTTATTGAGAAATAAGTCTGTTAATACCGCATATGAGAAGCTACAAAATGAGAAGGCTTTGCAAAGCCTGCTATTCTCTACTTCACCCCACACCTGATATATTAGCCTTTCAAACTGTTTCAAACCTTGGTGAATTAGAAATGAAAGCAACCTTGCTAAATAGGGATCTGTAATATTTATGAGCCTGATGAATAAATTGTGAGAGTCCAGGAGTTTAGATAGCCGATTTGCTTTTTAGAAGCTGAATTGTTCAAAATGATGGTAAAGTGTGAAGACACTTTATATATGGTGGTAAGCTATACTGGATACTCTGCTGTGCCTATTTGATTCTAGTTGACAAGAAAGAATAAAATCCACTGATGAAAAGATAGCTAAGGTAAATCTCAAGTTATATAGATCACTGCAAGTCATATACAATATACAATAAATACACATATACAATATATATATATACAATAAATGCACACAATACCATAGCACCAAAGTAATATGAGGAATACTACTATTTAGT
The DNA here is from genome assembly GCF_000260355.1 of Condylura cristata. NCBI lineage: Eukaryota > Metazoa > Chordata > Mammalia > Eulipotyphla > Talpidae > Condylura > Condylura cristata. The sequence goes on from NW_004567113.1 coordinate 4,279,857, forward strand.
ATCATTACCCTATTGACTTATTTTATAGAAGAGGCTGTTTCTATAAGAATACACTGAATGTAGTTTGAAGCAAGTTTTCGGTAGTTGCAATTGAAAAAAAGGACTTAAGGTTTTATCCAATTCTTTCAGTGAGGCATGACCTACAATAAGAATCAGGAAATCAAAATATTAGATTTTCTCTAGATTCCTTGTTACATGAAATTACCTCTCAGTGAGCCTCAGTGATGGTCTGCAGAGATTAGCAGGGCATGAAGTAAGTAGCTGATAGCACTGGGGGAAAATCTCAGACAGAAAAAGAGGAGAGAGAATATTATTGCTCAATGTCACTAATCTTAGCTTGAGATCATAGGTCTCTGAAATTTCCTAGGTTTCTGAATTTTTTTTCTAAGATTTTATTTATTTATTCATATAGAACTGGGGTACAGGCCAGAGATGCAGAGGGTGAGAGGATTCACCAGAGACTGAACTGGGAGCATAATAGGCAGATAGATGAAGTACACTGCTGAGGGGAGCAGCGGGTGGGTCAGGAGAGGTCTGCCTCGCCATGTGGATCTCCTCTGGGGCAGGTGGGAATCGAACTCATGCAGAAGTGACTTTAGCTTCTTAGTGCAGCGCTTTAACCCGCTGAGCCACCAGGGAGGGCCGGTTTCTGAATTTTTAAAAATATATGTTTTATTTATTTGTGCATGCAAGATCTGGGTGTGGGCCAGAGGTGTGGGGGTGGGATGCGAGAGGAATCACCAGAGATAGAGCGGGAACAGAACAGATGGATCTACTGAAATACACTGTTGAGCGAAGCAGCCAGGAGCATAGCTGAGCTATACGTGGGTCAGCTTCCTGGCTGGTGATCAAAATTGTGCTGCAGTGGCTGCCAATAGCTTCTTAGTGCTAACACTTACTCTTCGCACCACTACCAAGGCCCTCATTTTTTTTTTTTTTTAATATTTGGTTACCATTTTATTTCAGCTCTGGGAAAAACTGCTTATAGGTATACAGATGAGAAGTATGTCTAATAGCATCCAAGGAGATCATATCTAATAACTGAAGACACGATTCACTAAATCCCAGCATTGTTTTGAGAATCATTGTAGCTATTTAGTTTTTCTCCCAGGATCTTCTACTACCCCATGCCTGTGTTACCACTTTCACTTATAAGAAATCAGGATATGGTCCAGACGGAAAACAGAAGCTACAAATATCCGAAAATTACAACTCCATCGGTACATTTGGTACATATATTCAACTCTATTAGGTGTTTTAGTGGGCATATAAATGAAATTTATTTGCTTAGAACTCCAAAAAAGTATGCATGCATATTTTGAAAAAACAGGTGTAATAAATAAATGGTGCTCAATGAGAATTAGAATGATGATAATGAGGTAAGGATTTAGAAAATATGGAGAGGAAATATGATAAATACTGAGACATCTTTTGAAGAAAAAAGTATAAAATTTAAAAGTATGAGTATTAAAATCAGATAGACCTGGATGGAATCAATCCTTATTTCCTTACTTTTAAGTATGTAACACTAATAAAGTCACCCGACCTTTCAGAATTTCAGTTTTTCTAAACTGTGGAATGAAATCTTGATTTGTATCATTCGTGCAAAGTGATTGGCATAACCTCTGGCATATATTATGCTCTAACACCAGCTAGATATTGTTATATTCATTGCATAAACTAAAGTGTCACATTCATGTAATGCAGTAAAATCCATTTTCAATAGGGTTCTGAATTCTCATCTTAGAATGGAACATAGACCTTGGTTAGTCCAAACCAACAGCAGCCTAAGATCAACTGACCATTTTAATAGTCTAGACAAGTAAAAGAAAACATTGCAATGCGAGGTATTGAAACTGTGGGTGTGGAGGCAGGCGGCTGTGAAGCTAGGAAAAGAGAGAGAGGCAGGGAGGACAGAAGCATGAAGCTGTGAGGAAGACAAGACAGGTATCAGAGGCCCTGTGAGGACAGCAGGGCAGCCTCAATTTCAGTGTCATTACTCAGAATGTTCTTAACCATGTTTTGCCAACCTTTCACTGACCTGGGTTTAGTTTGAGGGACAGAATACTGTTTGTGGTGAAGACACTTTTCCCAATAGAAGTAGTTCACTTTCCAGAACTCTTGTCAAGTTGAGACTGTGGAGGCCACTGAAGGGCCTGTCACTGTACAGCAAATTCACAGCTGCACAGGAAACAACGTAGTAAATCACTGTCCTTCCCATGAAGGCTGCAATCAATAATGCCACAGGAGCATTTCCCTCCAAGAACCAATAACTGCCTGGAACTGTGGGAGACCTATTATAACACTGAGAATTTGATGTGGAAAAATGAGAGAAATATAACAACTCACTAAACAAAAAAGTAAAAAAATAAAATAAAATAAAAACGAAACACACTACCAACATGCTTAATTATGGAGTTTTATTTGTACCCTAGAGGAATTCATAGATGCAGTTGCTAGCCACAGATGAAAAAAGAGCACCACAGGAGGATTTGCTCTAATGTGTTATCTCTAAGAATCTGATGCCTGGGACTTTCATGGGATGAAATATTAAGTTTTATACCAAACAAAGAAATAAAATTGTGTCAGTGGACACTTAGAATTTACAATGTGAGATATTGTCAGTAATTAAAAAATATGTTTATTGACAATGCCAGCACATTTTCACATATGTGAGCTTTTGAGGATTGAGAAAAATGACTCTCACCTAGGTATCAACTGGACTTGGGGATTCCATTTAAAAATTTGCAGCATAATGGACCCTGGTTGAATTCACCTCTTAAGTATTCTTGTAACAATTATCCCCATAAAAATTCTTTCAACCTTTCCACATTACCCAGATGCAGAACTCCACTCCCACCTGTTTCATTCTTAGTAGAAGTTCTTGTTTCCTACTTTATAGAGATGAACTACCAGTTCTAGACAGTGTGTAGAAACTTCCTTATCTCCTTTAAATGATATCACTCTCTCTTCCTTCCATGATAACTCTTAAAAAAATGTGTGCCTTCCCTTAGTCAAGATTAGCTTTTAATAGAAAATCTTTATCTTCAACTGTATGGAACCATCCTGGTGATTTTCCCAGCTGTATGCTCATAAGAATCACTTGCATTTCCTAGACTACAAGCTTGAGACTGATGTATTAGCTTTGGGTCAGTATCTGGAAATCTAAAATTTTAAACAGAATCCTTCCCAGGAGACGCAGATAAGCCAGTTGGCTTGACAAGCCCATAAATATATCTACCCTTTGAACTCACTTCAGAAGTTTGTTTATAATTTTCTCCTCCCACCTACCCTCCCCTCACCCTCCCAATTAATTCAGTGTTCAAAGCAGCACTATAGAACATTACTGCTGTGGATAATGAGAATCAACGTTGTCTGGGAAGGAGGTGTGGTAGTCTGTGTAGAGGACTTGTAAGGAGAGACTTAGAAGGCAAGGAAGACCGATAAAAAAGTTTCAAAGACATTTTAAGATTGGGATAAACTTGAATGGATCAAGAATTCAGAAGAAAAAAAATGATGCTAACAAAGGAAAGAGGGCAGAGAACAGAAATTAACACTACGTTCTGAGAGCAAAGCAACAACTCTAAAACTTACTATGAATTTTATCACTTTCGTAAAATTTGAACTCAGCAATTGCTGAACATTTTGTGCACAAGCATAGATTCTTTATTTGGAATCTACCTGGAAACCAATTCTTTATAATGAATTGGTTCATTACATTACTTTTATCCTAGGAGAAACAATATTATGAAATATAACCCTAATCTTCTATACCTGTTTCCTCATAACTATGTGGATTGAGCTGATTGGTGGTTGTCACTCATGTACTTTCTTTACTTCCAAGCTACATTCTTCCTACCCCAGAGATCTGGTAGGTGACTGAGTTGAAATCCAAGCCTGAGTCTGCCTGATTCCAATGTGTGTACTCTTAATCATTGTACTAGGTATTGAATTTACTATGGATGCTCTAGACAGGAAATAAGTTTGTTCTGAAAGTGTGGCATGGGCTCCTTATAACTCTCTAATGACTACTTTGTTCCATCACAAAAGTTTGTTTTACTTTTTCCACAGGTCTGCAAGTTTCTTGGGCTGAGAGATGTTTTTTTAGGCACTTTGTTTTTTTTTTCTGTCTGTAGCAGTTATTATGATGGTTTTATATAGGATACATTTTATCAATATGCCAAATAAAAGACAAACTTTAGGGCCCTCCTTGGTGGTGCAGAGGGTTAAAGCACAGCACTAAGAAGCTAAAGCCACTTAGCATGAGTTCAACCTCCAGCCCTGGAGATGACCTACATGGCGTGGCGGACCTCTCCTGACCCACCCGCTGCTCCCCTCAGCATTGTACTTTGTCAGTCGGCCTGTTCTGCTCCCCACTCTATCCCTGGTGAACCCTCTCACTGTTCCTGCACCTCTGGTCTGTTCCCCACCTCTGTATGCTTAAATAAATAAATCTTTAAAAAAAAGACAAAATTTAGAAGAGTATCTATGTAATATTGCTCAACAAGTAGCAGTAAGGAGTAATAATAATCTATCATTTCACATTTATTAAGCACATAACTTCACCTGCAATGTTCAGTTTACAGTGATTCACTTAATTCTCAACCCCTATGAAGCCATTAATGATTTTATCTCAATTTCTACATTATTAGAAACCCGGGGCAGGAAAGTGATGCAATTTGTATAAGGTTATATAGCTAAAGACTTGGTTCTTGTTGGTTCAATTTTAGTTAGGCAGTGGAAATCAAACCCTACAGAAAGAAGTTCACTAAAGAATCTTACTCAGTGCTGTAGAAGGAAGGTGAAGTCGTGATACAAAGTGATTATTTAAGTTATTGACACATAGAGAAAAGGTGCAGGAACATTTCAGAAGCTCAGGGGCTTCACAGGGGTTTCACTTTGTCCACCAGATCCCATCATCAGTTAGAGGGACTCAGTGTCACCCCTTCTCCCCTTTCTATATATGTATTTAATTTCAAGTGATGAAAGAAGGACATGATTGACAGGTCAGCTTTTGAAGCATGGAAACTAATTATGATTGTTTTTCCATCAGTCACTGAACTTTCGTTTTCTCCTTGAAAATTCATCCCAACCACACTTCTCCCTCCTGCCTGACCAATGCCTTAATTTGTAAACAGTCATTTCCTTTAGATCTTGCAATATAAGCTATCTTCTAATTCAGCCAATTCTCTAAAAACTTTTATATCATATAGGAAATTAGTACACTCTGAATGCTCTAAAGAAAACAAACTTAAATTAATAAAAGAAAACAAAACTAAAACTGTCTTTCCATGCACACACACTCATGGAAAAAAGAAATAGATAACATCCCTAACTAAGCTAACAGAATAAAGAAAAACATTAGGGCAAAAATAGCTAAGGTGCCACTAGCTAACGTCTACCTGTTCCTACCCAATATTTGCTCTAGTTTACTTAACACTTGTTACTTGGCAAGAATTTTTGACAACTACAATGAAATATGAAGATACAACATATTTATCACAATTATCTATGTTTTCCTTTAATACGAAAAAAAAAGACAGTAAGAAAAGTAATTCATATCCCAATTCACCTTTCCCATTATCTGTCAATTCCATGTGATACCAGATTTTACAAGGAGAATGGTTTATTTGACAAAAATTATTTGGGGGGGTGTTGAAGATAATATAAGTGTAAAAACTTTAGGCACTATGAGGGGAATGTACTTGACATCTGATGTAAATGCTTTTAAACAAAATCTTGGTTTATATTTCTATAGTCATGTAGTGCCTTTAGGCATTTTTCACATGGGCAGAAATGACCCGAGAAGACAAGCAGACAATTTCCAACTAATTAGAACTGGTCCTTTCAATATTCCCCAAGGACTCATCTGATTGATGCAGACAGGTTTTACTCCAAAATTCTGTTCTGCATTTTAGTATGTGGATTCTCATGGAATCTTTTTTTGGGGAGAAAACATTTTTTTGATGCTACTGTCCACAGGGGTAATTTATACTTAAACAACAACAACAACAACAACAACACATAAATAAATTAATCATTGATCACACATACGTTATGGAGTTCTTAAGATGGAAGTCTATTTAATTTTCCAAGTTCTTAGACCACAACTTAATATAGATAATAGACCCACACATAGTCTCTATATAATGTTACCTCAGACTTCAGAATATACCCAAGTCCTTCTTTTTTGTGAATCTGTAATTAATTTTATACATCATCTTTTCTTGATGATAAGTAAATGATGATTCTGGTTTTAATTTGCAGGTGTCAGATACTGAAGGAAGCCTATAGATCTGAAACCTGATATAAACATTCTCTTGAAAAGAAAAAAATTCTCCTGCAGAATAATACTTACCTCATGGTGACACCATGAGAAGTAATAAAATGTCTTAAATTCTTATTTATATGTATATGTAATATATATGTATATATTTGTACATAGTTATATGTATATAGATATGTATAACATATCTTTATATTATTATTATATATATACATTTTTATATTATTATTATTAAGGTAACATTGGTTTATAATACTTTGAATGATTCAGAAACATAGGATTCCTCTTCTTCAGGTACAACAAAACCACTACCAAGAACACCCATGGTTCTCTACCCTAGTACTTTGGGTAACTTCCACATTTTTCTCTCTACTTTCCCCCCATCCTCTCTGATAGCCTCAATTCTATTGACAGACTTCTAATGTTTGTTACTGGTTTATAATTTTGTCTAACTTTTTTTTTCTGACACATGATTTGTTTCCCCAATGGTACTTGTTTATCTCCTTATGGTTTATTTTGCTTAGTATAATCTCCTCCAGCTAAATACATATTATTTTAACTGGTAAAGTTTCTATTTTTTTATATTGATGAGTAATATTCTATTGTGTATGTATAACACATCTTTTTAATCCACTCATCTATCTTGGGCATTTAGGTTGCTTTCATAATTTGGCTATTGTAAATAGTGCTGCAATAAATATAGGAGTGCATATATTACTGAAAATAATGTTATTGCAATCTTCATGAAGAAAGTTAGAAAGGGATTGTTATATCATGTAATAGATCTATTTTTAATATCTATTTTGATTTCTCTCCATACTCTTTGCATTGGAAAAGGACCAACAATAGTTTCACCAACAACATGCATACAAGTGTTCTTTATCTCCACAGTACATCAAAATTGGTTGTTTATAAACTTTTTCATTTGGACCATTCTCAAAGTTGTGAGATTGTTTTTCACTATAGTTTTGACTTGCATTTCTCTGACGATGATAATATAAGATGAACATTTCTTCCTGTGTCTGTTGGCCACCTTTAAGTCTTTGAAGAAGTAACCATTAGCTCTTCTGCCTATTTTTAGATTGAGTCCTTCGTTTTCCTTTTGCTGAGCTCTTTCTGATTTCAAATATTGGTCCCTTTTTAGATGTATTATCTGCAAATATTTTCTACCATTAAGTAGGTTAGGGTGTATTTTAATTTAACTATAGCTTATTTTGCCATGCAGAAACTTTTTAGTTTGATTTAGTCCTTTTTTTTTGCTCATTTCTTTTGTTGGAGTTGAATCACCAAATAAATCAATGTTGCCAATGTGGTGGAATGTTTTGCCTATATTTTCTTGTATGTATTTTATAGTTTCAAGTCTTAAATCTAAATATTTAATACATTTTAAGACAATTTTTGTATCTGATGTGAAATAATGGTTTAGTTTCTTTTGCATGTGGCTGTCTAATTTCTTAACACCATTTGCTTAAGACATATTCCTTTCCCTAGGGTATACCCTTAGCTCCTGTCTCATGAATTTCTGTTCATGTAAGGGTGGGTAAATTTCAGGACTCTCAACTCTATTCCACTGGTCTATGTGTTTAGTCTAATACTGATACCATGCTGTTTGGATTACTATACTAGCTTTGTAGTATAGTTTTATAACTGCAAGTGTGATGCCACAAATTTTCCTCTTATTTGTCAGAATTTTTCTGGCTATTTGGGTTTTTCTTTGATTCCATGTGCATTTCATAAATTTCTTGGAGTAATGCCATTAAAACTTTGATAAATATTATGTTGAATCTGTATATTACTTTCAGTAATATTTGATAATGTTAATTCTTGCAATCCATGAATAGGAAATATCTTTTCAACTCTTTGTTTTTCCTTATATTACCTTTAACAATGTTCTACAGTTTTTATTGCATAGGTCCTTTTCCTTAGGGAAAAGGAAAACAAAATGTTTTAGTTTAATAATTTTGTTGTGATAGTAAAAGCGATGTTTTCTTGATTTAGTTCTCTTCTTGTATATTTTGTGCATTAGGAACATAATTGATTTTTGTAGATAGATTTCATTATCCCCCACATTTTATATGCTATTGTTGTAATATTTATTTTTAGTATATTCCATATGACTTTCTATATATATATTATTTTTGAATATCTCTAACATAAATGGTTTCAAACTATGTGTGTGTGTATGTGTATGTTGCAGAAAAGTATTTCACATATAACTGTGGTTCCTGCACTGTGTCTTGCTTTATCTACCTTAAAACTGAGATACAATGTGATTCAGACTCAGATCCTTCCCTACAGTATTATGGAATAGGCTGTCACTGAGCTGTTCTAGATACTGAAAACACAGAATTTCCAAAAGTATCCACATATCTACCATGGCTATCTCAGATACACACTACCAAAAGCCTAAGGATTACACTACCTATTGGACAAATTTTCTATGCATATAAACACACAGTAGTATAGAGTTATTTATGTGAACAAATATATCCTTCAATATCTACTGTTCATGAGAGTTCTTATCCAAACACCCAGGAACCACTTATATAAGGTAAACAAAGAAGCTTGCCTTGTAATAGTTTTATACCAGTTTTAAATGTGGAAAACCACAATCCCCAAGTTTGTGGGAAAAGAAGGGAAATGCCTAGCATGTGGGTATTGAAATTCTTGCTGGTTCTTAAACTCTCACTTCACTGTTTTTTTTTTTTTCTTTGAGTGGTGAGTCTTGCCTTGAAAAGATCTCCATGAATAGAACAGATGGAAGCCTCCTAGGAGCTGAGAATAAACACACTTCATCACTGACCCCATAGGGCTGATTTTTCCCTAATGTACTTCCTTTGGAGAAGACAGAACAGCTATTTAAGAGACCCTCTATAGTCACGTAACTGAAAGGGGGTAGGGAAACCTTTTAGAAACAAAAAAAAAAGTTGTAAGAAGAACAGCATTAAAAATCTTCAAAAATTTTTTCAGAGTTAAAGTAATGGAGAAAGATATTAATATAGAGAGGAATTTATGAATTTAAAGTATTTTTAAAAAATAATTGTTTCCAATTGTATTTCAGTGGAAACAGGATTTTGTATAATTATGTACAAAAATGTTATGATCAGGACTAATGGATGTCATATCACAGTTCTTTTAAAAGTATTACATATCTTTTATTAAATGCTGTTTGAAAAGAGTAGACTTTTGTCTTACAAATACAGATACATATAAATCAATAAGGAAGAGTGAAAAGTAAACTGTCTCTCATGCCCTTGTGAAAAGTCTGTAACTCTTGCCAGTACTTGTAAACATTTGCATCTATTAAAGAGAATTGATTTTTTAGGGAATTTTCAAGTGAGGAACAGATGGGACAAAATTGCTAGATCTATAAGTCCTTGTAAATCTCTAGACTAAACAAATGAAATAACTACACTATATAATGAAATGGTTTGGAAAGAATATGTTAGATTAAAATGATGTATTGTAATACACTGTGTTAATAAAAGAAACTCCCAAAAGGAAGTAACTTGTATCAATCACATTCCATGAAACCAAGGTTAACTTGTAATTTATTTTCATTTTCTACCTCTCCCAGGTATGTAATTTTAACTAGATCTGGTCAACAAAAGTAAGTACTATGCCTGATAAAGCCCTCTTTTTCCTCTAGGAAGAGCAGTCTTATCTGAAATAATCCTTTATTTAATTAAATAACTTTGTCCTCCCCATGTTCTGACTATAAAAACCTTCTATTTTGTGTAACACCTTTCACCCTTCAACTAGTTAGATGCGATGTAGTTTATGAACAGCACCGATTAGTTCTTTAAATTTATTCAGTTGAACTTTGTGTTATAACAACTATTTTGATTAGTTCAAAAATACTCATGCCAAATATATAACAAAATCATTATGTCTAACAATATTTATTGAGTCTTTTTTTTTTGGTTTGTTTTATAAAAAAAAAAATTTCTGGCCCTCCCTGGTGGCACAATGGGTTAGGACATAGTACTGCAGGCTGACTTCAGCTGCTTCAGTAGGAATTTGATGCCTGGCCTGGAAGTGATCCACATAGCATGGCAGACCGCTACGGTCTTGCCTGCTGCTCCCCTCAACAATGTACTTCATCAATGCCTGTCCTGCTTTCCACTCTTTCTTTGGTGAAGCCTCTCACTGCTCCTGCTCCTCTGGCTTGTACCCCAGTTCTGTATGCATAAATAAATAATCTTTTAAAAAATATTTTCTACTTTCTCGATATTTCATTTCAGAGTCTAAATACAGAAATGAAATCCTCTTTGAAATAATCATTCCCAAGTTTGCAACCCAAATGCAAAACATGGTATTAAAGAATTTATAGAAAAATAATATACATTGGCCACACAAGTTGCAATAGCTGACTCTGTTGCCACCTGTTACTATATTTAATCAAGCCACCAGAGTTAAGGTGTCATAAATTATGCAAATAAAGCATTCTCACACCATAGTTTTATATGACCATGAATACATACTACTGCTCTTTCAGAACAGACATTGACTGTATTCAACTTTTGCAGTAATTTCTTATACAAACACACAGCATATATTGCTATATAATACATAAGCATGGTTTCTTAATAATGAGAATATGTTCTGAAAAATTCATCTTGGAGTGATTTCATCATTGTGTATGACTGAGTGTATGTTAATCTTCAAATAGTGGGTCTACATTTTGCTTGTTAGCAATTTAGGAGGACATCTTGAAGAGGAAATGGTTCATCTATTACTTCTTGCTTCTCTTAAAGCACAGTGGCAGTGCTTTCTATGAAGCCGTTTGACAATAAGGATTTCACATCCATCATTGATCAAAATATCATGTAGCACATGACTCATTTTGTTACAACAAAATGATTTACTCTTTCCACCACAAAATAAGTTATGATTCATTAACTTTCTGAATTAAAAATAAATTCAGATGGACATTATATAATAATAAATGGCTCTGTGAAACAGTAATAGATAACAATATCTATATATATACACTCAAAACAGAAGCATCGACATTAACAGATCTAAAAGGAGACATTTACAGGGATACAATAGTGGTATGGGACTTTAATACTCCACTTAGGTAGATATTTCAGACTGCAACTCACTAAGTAAACAAATGCCTTGAATGGTAAGTTAGATAATATGAACTTAATTGATATTTCCACCCAAATGTGCAAGATTTTCAAAAGCGCATTCTCATGGATAGACTATATATTGAGATACAAAACAAGTCTCAAAGAATTTATGAAGGTTGAAATCAATTCAAGCATTCAGTTGTGTCATAATATGACTAGAACCCAACCAGAAGAAAGAGGTGGAAACCATAAATTTGGTGAAATAAACTGCAACCTGTTGAATATTGTATCAGTAAGAAAAACAGTGGTAATGTCACAAAATACTTAGAGGTGATTGAAAGTGGGGGTATAATTTATCATGACATATTTAATAGAGCAAAAGCAGTACTTAACGGAAACCAGAAGAATCATAAATTAAAAAAACAAAAACCTAAAGTCTCACATAAAGAAATTAAGAACAGCAAAACCCAGTACAATACCAAGATAATAAAAATCAGAGCAGAAATTAATAAGGTAGAGATCAAATATATTATCTTAAATTCAATAAAACCAAGAGTTGATCTTTTGAAAAGTTTAACAAAATAGACAAGCTTTTAACCAGACTAAGAGAGAAAAAAAACACAATTAAGTCAGAAATGAAAGAGAAGTTCAACAGTTACTACAGAAATAGAAAGAATAAAAGAATAAAAAAGAGTCTTACAAATAATTCTATGGAATGCTCCAGTGGCGCAATGGGTTAACATGCGGTATTTACACAAATAATCCTATGGCAACAAGTTAGACAAACTAGAAAAAAATGGACAAGTTCTTAGGAGCATAGAACATTTCAAGACACCCTTATGTAGAAACAGAAAACTAAACAGATCCATTAAAAGTAACAAAATTGAAACAGTAATAAAAAGTCATTCCCAAATCAGAAACCTGTATCAGATGACTTTATTAGTGATTTTACAAGGAAGAATTAAAACCTATCATTTGCAAAATCTTCATAAAATTGAAAAGAAAAATACAAAAAAAGCACAAGCTATGAAGCCAATATTACCTTAATTCCACAATCAAAGAATTTTGCACAAAAAGACAAAATTACAGACCAATAGAACTGATGAACACAGAAGCAAGAATCCTTAACGACATTCTAGCAAAATGAATTCAGCAATACATTAAAATCACACACCATGAACAAATTAGATTGATTAGAGGGATATGAGGATTAATCAATAGCTTTTTATGATGAAAACCCCTGGTAAAATAAGTATAGAAGTACCACCCATCAACATTAACATAATAAAGGTACTATATGATAAATCCACATTCAGTATCATGCTAAATGGTTTCAGGTACAAGACAAGGCTGTCCACTGTTACCACTACTATTTAATACAGAATTTGAAATCCAAATATGAATAATTTGACAAGAAAAGAATATAAAGAGTATACAAAATGGAAGAGAAGAAGTGAAATCACCACTATTTGGAGCTGACACAATAATATATATAGAAAGCACCAAATAGTTCAGTAGAAAGTTATTAGAAATAAACATAAAGGTGGCAGACTACTAGAAAAATCAGCAAAAAATTTATTGTGTTTCTTTACATAAATAATGAACTAGCAGAAAGATAAATCAGGAAATTATTCCATTTTTAATTGTGTTAGAAATTATATTATCTTGGAGCAAATTTACTTAATTTTGAAGATTATTTATTTATTTATTCATGCATACAAGAACCAGTGTGTAGAACAGAGGTGCTAGGGATGAGAGGATTCACCAGAGACAGAGTGGGTAAGCAGAGCAGGTGGATTTACTGAAATACACTGCTGAGGAGAGCAGTGGGTGAGACAGAAGTCTGATGTACCACGTGGGTCAGCTCCCTCTCTGGGATGGCATTCTTGCTGTAGTGAGGGAGGATAGCTTAATAGTACTGAGACTTTTAACTTCTGTACTACCAGCGAGGGATATATCTTAGAATGAATTTAACCGAAGAAGTGAAAATCCTGTTTACCCAAAACTTTAAGACACTGTTGAAAGAAATAGAAGCCATAAAAAGATAAAGCAGTATGTTTTGCTTATGGATTGGAAAAATTAACATCATTTAAATGAATATATTACTTAGAGCAATATAGAGAATTCATACAATCCCTATCAAAATTTCAACAACATTCTTAAAATAATGAACAACTATGATATTTATTTGTACTTACAGAAGAATTTAAAATGCAAAAACACTCCTGAGGAAAGAAATTTTGGAATCGCATAATTTTTTTTTACTACTACTTTACTATAATTGTCATGGTATTGGATTAAGAACAGACACACAGATAAAGACTGAATTAATGGCCCTGAAATAAAACCAAATATTGATGAATGACTAATTTACAAAAAGGGAAATCAAGAGCTTATAAATTGGAAAGGAAAAGTCTCTTCAACTAATGGTATCAGGAAACTGGAGAGCAAGTGAAAATGAGTGAAGCTATATTGGATCTAACATCATGCACAAAAATTAATTCAAAGTGAATTAATTCACCCAAAAAGACTTGGATGTAAGACATGATATCATGAAACACAAAAAGCAAATAAAGTGACCTGTTCCTTGAAATCAATCTCACATATATGTTGGACTCTTGAGTATACTGGAAAGGAATACAAATACCAAAAAATAAAGAGAACGATGTCAAATTAAAAAGCAAAAGAAACTTCATTAAAACACAAAAGCAGGGCTCTTCCTGGTGGCACAGAGGGTTAAAGCACAGCACTAAGAAGCTCAAGCCACTTCCGCATGAGTTCCATCCCTGCCTGCCCAGAAGGAGATCCACGTGGCGAGGCAGACCTCTCCTGACCGGCCTGCTGCTCCCTTCAGCAGTGTACTTGGTTGATCTGCCTGTTCTGCTCCAAACTGTCTCTGGTGAATCCTCTCACCCTCCACATCTCTAGCCTGTACCCCAGTTGTGTGCGAATAAATAAATCTTAAAAATAAATAAATAAATAAATAAATAACCACAAAAGCATCCTACTGAATTTGGTGGGAGATGTTTGCACACAGCACAACTGAGAAAAAATATTTAAAATATATAAAGAATTCATATAGATAAAAAAAAAAAACCTAATTGAAACATAGGTATAAAATCTCAATGTCTCTAAATTTAAGTGTCTCATGACTCTATTGGTTATACAGATATTTGTCCTTTTCTGCTACTAAGGGAGATAAAAATCAAAACTATGCTGAGATATTACCTCACACCTGTGAGTATTGCATTTATCCTAAAAAGAAAGAAAGAAAGAAAGAAACAATAAGTATTGGAGGATGCAGAGAGTAGGGAACAGCATTATGAAAAATAATGTGGACATTCTTCAAATATTGAAAAACAAATGTCCTATATGATCTAATATTCACCTTTAAAGTACAGAAACAGGAATTCAAAGAGATAGGTGAACCCCGTGTTTAATTACCATATTATTTAGAATAACCAAGAACTGGAAACAGCCTGATTGATGAACGGATAAAGATATGATATCTACTTATCCTTTTATATGCTATATATATGTGTGTGTGTGTGTATGTGTGCATATATGTAAAATTGAATGCCATTATTACATAGAAAAGATGAAATGATGATTTGTAACAATATTGGTGAGTCTAGAGGGAATTATACTTAGTGAAATAAACCAAAGAACAATAAGCATCATAGGAATTCATTAGTAAGTGAAGCTTTTATTTCATTTCTAAATAAAACAAAATACTAAATGAAACCTACAATAACTAAATAAAATTTTTGGAATATAAGTTAAACTAGTGGTTATCAGAAGTGAAGGGGGACTACTTATGCTGAAAGATAGATTTGGACTTCTAGGGATGAACTTAATGTACTATAAAAGCATGTTGATTTTCAAAGATGCACATCTGAAACATATAATGTTACAGTGCAATGTCTGTGAAATTTCTGCTGCAAACACAAGGTCAGATTAACCTATCTGCGGACTACCAGGAAATCCACTAGAAATTATGTTTAATTTTTTTTTTTTTTTTTGCTCTTTGTTGAAAGAAGGGTTCACTCCGGAACAACAATGAAAAGAGGAAACATACCATAGCCAAAGCAATTGCAACTTTCATCCTCATTACAATTGGAAGTATGATTGCTTTCATTTCTAAGTCAATATAAGAGAAAAACTCAACCTGGTTTAGCCTGTGTTTTGCACTTTATAAGAGCAAGCACAAATGTAAAGTTCATCCCAGACTCCACAAGCTGTGGTTTCTAAACCCGGCAGTATCTGCTTTTACAATCAAGGCTCCAGTCACTGCCCTATGGTAACCTTCTCTCCAAAAAGAGATTCCTCAACTTCACTGACATAAACAAAATGTCAAATATTTTTATAAATGTGCCTTTGCTGTGTAATCTGCTGTGTAACATGTCATCATTCATCTAAATAGTCTTCTACTGATGGACAGCCTCATGATTTTTGAAAATATCAAGAGAATTGCAGCATAAATCTTTGAAAGCATATTCTTTCTACTTATTCAAGTATATTTGAAACATACATTTTGAGATGTATAATTACCAGGTGTAAGTAATCTACTTTGTTAAACAAGAAATTAAAATTATGTAGCTGATATATTAAAACATAGGAGGCATCTTTTTTTCCATTGTTGCATTGATTTTTCTATAAGTCTTCTAAAATATGCTGTGATTTAGCAAAAAAAAAAAGATGTACTTGAAATTATTTACAAGGTCAAAAATAATACTTCTAAGAAGGATTTAAATTCTGTAAAGAAATTTATACTAGAGCACATAGTTGGTTATAAAAAATGCTAACAAGAATAAAATTATTAAAGCTAAGTATTTTTATAATGTAGATGCTATGCTAAGTGCTTTACATATATAACCTAATATCACTCTCAGAAAATTCTGTTAGAATGTTACTAATAGAATATCCATATTAAGAATGAAAGACTTGAGGCCCAGAGATGTTAGGATATACACTGCATGAAAGAATGACTTCTATTTGTTCTAGTGTTTGAAACTGCTTCTGGCTGGATATAAACAATACAAACTCAAAGACTGGATAAATGGAAGAATTGGTACTTTTAATCTATAGAAGGGATATACAGGGATGTTCTAAGTGATGATAGTCATACTAATAAAATGTAGGATGTCACTAATAATTTCTTAAAGCTAAAGATGAGCCTCTCCTACCCATCTGTGACTATGAGAGTGTATCTTTATTCCCCCTCCTTTTCCTAGTAACCCCATTGTTTTAAAAAGTAAAAAAAACAAAGAATGATAAAAGTATTAGTCAAGGTGCTCAGACAGAGGAGTCTAATAGCTTTATAATATGTAGTTTTTAGACATGAATCACATACTTACTTGGAGATTTTTCTTAAGTAATATATTTATTCAAAAAGTCAATAGAAGAAGAAATGTGTAAATCTAAATGTGTAAGTTTCACATTTCCTTTGCTCACTTATTTGCTAGATATGGACACTATTCATAGTCCAATATGAATCTTCTATGTACACACACATGAATATACATACTGACCAAACTTTTTATATTTCTTAATAAGACAACACCATAAAACTGTACGATTTACTTTTTAAATATTTAGGAATAATGTATGTCATGAGATGTGTTAGTGTCATCATTTCATTCTTTTCAACAGTAGCCTAAGATAATATTCTGTGGACACACCATCAATCTTTTAGGTAGTTAACTGATGGACAATCACATGCTTTTAAAAAATATAAACAGGGCCCTCCCTGGTGGCGCAGCGGGTTAAAGGACAGCACTGAGAATCTAAAGCCGCTTCCGCATGAGTTCGATTCCTGCCTGCCCCGGAGGTGACCACATGGCAAGGCAGACCTCTCCTGACCTGCCCACTGCTCCCCTCAGCGGTGTACTTCGTACATCTGCCTGTTCTGTTCCCCACTCTGTCTCTGGTGAAACCTCTCACTGCCCCTGAGCCTCTGGCCTGTACCCCAGTTCTGTATGCATAAAATAAGTAAATCTTTAAGAAATATATATAAACAGAGCATCAGTACAAATCCTTGTGTTTACATACTTCTACAATTATACAGTATTTTGGCAGTACATTTCTAAAATTTTAGAAATTTTAATAGCCATTAACAACTTCTCCAAAAATTTATAGAATTTCTAAACTTTTGAAAAATACATATTCCTAATAAGAATCTATTGGATTAAGCATTGGTAAGTAGAACTTGACAATTTATGTATCTATCTATGTATCTATCTAGGTTCTCTAGTCTATATTTTTAACTTTTCAGTTGAAATCACTCAGGTCTGAGAACCAATGATCAATCTTTTTTTTTTTTTGAGTAAAGTGTAATTCAGACAGGAAGTAAAACAAGCCTTAATACACAGAACTAGCTTGTAAAAATTGCATAATCATTAGACTATCAATAATTTTAGTGCATTCTAAGAATTTTTAGTGCATTCAAATATATTAAATTAAACCACCATTATAGCTACTCCCTACAGGTATATAGAATAGAGAAGAAATGTGTACTGAAGTTCAGAAAACTAAAACAAGTAAATGAAAAAAAAAAAAAAAAGCTCTACACAGAAATTTAGTCTCCAGTCTTTGGCATCACCTCTAATTGGGGACTGCTCCTCAGTCAGGGACTTTGATGAGGACTAGATAAATGGAAGCATTGGAGCAGAGAGGTATGGAAGAAGTAAGGGGGGGAATACATGCAGAGGAGCTTGGCTGGTCAATACAGGACAGCTCCCCCTGTAGAAAAGAACAATGGGATACTACTCAGCTTTAAAAAATGGTGAACTATTGGCCCTCCCTGGTGGCGCAGCGGGTTAAAGCACAGCACTGAGAATCTAAAGCCGCTTCCGCATGAGTTCGAATCCCGCCTGCCACGGAGGTGCCCACATGGCGTGGCAGACCTCTCCTGGCCCGCCCGCTGCTCCCCTCAGCAGTGTACTTCGTAGATCTGCCTGTTCTGCTCCCCACTCTGTCTCTGGTGAATCCTCTCACCCTCCGCATCTCTGGCCTGTACCCCAGTTCTGTATGAATAAATAAATAAATCTTTAAAAAAAAATGGTGAACTATTGACATTTGCAAACAAACACATGGATGGGACTGAGGGGGATTCTTTCATTTTATTAGGTAAAAGAGTAGTTAATGGATGATGGTTGTGGTATCAGAGTTGCTTTATTTTTTAATGCTATGTACCTTTTTTCTTACATCCTTGTTTTTTGACAATATAGGATTTCCCCCCTCAGGTGGTGACCATAGTTTTCTCATGGCCCATGTCTTTCAGAGGCCATTGTACTTTTTCTCCCTGTTCCCTGTTGCATGATATCTCCCTGTTCCTTGCTCTCCTCCACTCCTCCAAGGCTTTGCATCTACAGTCAACTTTTGAGGTTAATCTTTATCTGACCCTTTATTTGATTTTTTTACATCCCACATACAAATGAATCGAATTCACATGAGAGTATTATCTAACAAAGTAAGTCATAAGGAGAAAGAACTATCAGATGATTTTACTCATTTGTGGAATATAGAAAAACAGAGTGATACATATAACCAAACCTAAGCAAACTCTAAAAGTATTCTAGAATTTCAGCTAAAAGTTGGGGAGAGAGAAGTTGAGGAGTTAAGAGGCAAGGAGACAATTAACTATGGTGAAGTATTATAGATGCTTTGTGTACATACATGTGAAGAGGTGTAAACCTTTACTGTAAATCATATACAGTGCCATTATTCAATATTGCCTCTATAAAAATAAAGCAATTACAAATAGAAATAGAATGTGGCCCAAGGAAGCAGCTACTTTATACAGATAATAAATTTAAGTCTATCCTGATAGTACAGGGTAGACTATACCAGTTCCCAGTAAATCTCTCAAGTTTTGTGTAGCTTATTGGAAGGTGGTGCAGTATTTCAATCAGCAAACAAGGGCACCTTAAATCCTATCTTTCAAGAAAATTCCTGACAGAACAATTCATGAGGATGCATATTATAGTTATAACTATTAAATGATATAGTATATAAGAATAGTCTTTATGACTAGCATTTATAATGGGCTCTGTCTGAATTGAAGACCGCAATCAGGTCACCAGAAACCAGACAGAGGCTTACAGATAGAAAAAAGATCATGGAATTAATGTGTTAAGCTCTTGCAAGTTTTGGACAATATCGATTAAACTCTGAGTCTCCTGCCTTTGACAAGAAAATTAGGGTCAATTGGCAGAGAAATTAATCATTGTATCCAAGGAAAATCAAACAAACACACACACATATATGCATATATATGCTTTTGATTATATATATGTACATAAATACATATATATTGTATAATATATAAATTAGGCTGCTATTGGAGACAATCACCTACATATTTTCAGGCATGAATCTTGGAATGTTTGTTTTGTTGCAGAAGCTGCCATCTTACCTGGCTGGGGTGGTAGAGATGATATCATTTTTGTTAATAGTGATGACCTTTCCAAAATAGGTCCTCTATGGTAAATCAGTTATCTGGCAGAAGTAATGTGTCTATTTTTTTATCCTAAAAACATGGGAAAATTCCAAGTATTTTTTTCCCTTGAGGAATTTTTACAACACTGTTCAATAAGCGGATCTACCATTATAAATAGCAAGCACCTGCAGCTTGGGGACTGTCAAAGGATCTGCTGCTATGTGCCATGAGTAGGAAAAACAAGATGATTATTATGTGGAGATGACTTTTTAGACTATGAGGCTGCTGGGAAGTAATTGTACCTATTTTGTGGCAGTAGCCTACATTGCTGGCATAGCTTCTAGAAGGAGATAAACAGAATTGATGTGCATTAGTAGTTAAGTACAAGTATCTAGAGTGACAGTAAATGTCTTTTCTACAGAAGAAGCAACATCACAGACAATAAGGAAATGTCTGTATATTAAATAAAAGCTGTGAAGTAGTGAGGTCCCACTAAACTGTACCATTAGGCTGTTCCCCTTCCCTTTCTACCATCTGCTGAAGGCACTGTACAGCTTCTCTACCCACCCAGGGTTAGAATTTAGTGATAGTTGCTTTCCTGTAGCAAGAGATCCATCCAGTATCTCCTGAGCCAAAGAATCAGCTAAGGACTTTCCAATGGGAAAGTTTATTAAGACTTTCTGTTTTTCTTGTATTTCTGGTCTATTGCAGTTCCCTTCCCCCTCTCTAATTAAGTTAAAGTTACTCAGTCCTGGGTACAAGGTGCTCTTCTACTCCTTTTTCTTTTTAAATAATCTCACTCATTCTTATAAACTTAAAACCACCTACATACTGATAATCCCTATTTCATGACTGCCCAGATTGCTTCTCTAAGTAGCAATTGCTCAGTGGACTCTCCACATTGTTTCTAAGGTTTTCTCCACCTGTGAAGAAGTCCTCTGCTGTACTACAATGCAGCCTCTTTCATCAAGAGGAGTCAAGAACCCCAAAGCTATTTTTTCATCTTTTTTCTTCTTCCATTTCCATGTACTATCTTCCATCAATCTAATAGACATAAGTCTACTAGGTAACTATTAAGACTGGCCTTAAGTATATTTAAAATGCATTCATTTCTTGCATCCCTACTGCCATTGATTGCCCTGGGTTATCTCACTATCAACTCCAATCTAGGGTCTCACCTAAACTTTTCATCTGACATAAATGCTCCATTATCTCCATCTCCAATTTGTTCTACACATATAATCTTGAGAGATCCTTATAAAACTTATATTGTAATTTGTTACTTCCATGCTTATGCTGTTTCACAATATACTTGGTAAAAAGATACACAGTTGTTGGTGTGATCAACAGGTTTCACAATCTTATCCCCTCCCTATCTCTCTGGTATTAGCCTCCAATGCTTTCCAACTGTCTTCTATACTTTTATCTTAATGATGGAAAGATTTTAATATCACAACTTTTTTTCCCCCAAAAGATATTTATGCTGTTTTCAATGTCTAGAATAGATAGTTTCCTCTCTACTTTTTGTCTGTTTGTATCTACAAATTATTTAGGTCTCAGTTCATAGTTCTTGAACTGTTTCCTAGAGTTGACATAACACACTCCATCCTGTCTGTTCACATTTTTGGTCAAATCACATGGACACATATGAGTTTAACAGGACAGGGAAATATAATTTTCTGTCAGGGACCTAAGTGAATACTGATGAATATTATGACAGTCACAACAGTTAACTTGGTAACAACAGTTACCAAAAATCAATAGCACCCTCAATAAAAGGTCAAGAATTTAAAAAACAAACTATAAAGATAAACAAGTATGTTAGACATTTTTGTTTTTGTTGACATTCTACTCAGTAAGTGGAAACAGTGGTGGTTTTATATTAATCAGAACCTTGACTGTGTCTGTCTATATAATTTCAAAAATGAAAATGAGAAATAAATTAAATGAGAAAATTCAGTTTTCTTGAAAAATAAAATCAATTCTTTGGTCAATGGAGGAATCATTAATAAAAGTCACTTTACAATGTAAAGTTTACTATTTGTTGAAATGAGTTATTTGAAATTATTAATGTTTAATATAATAATAAAAATTTATACATTTAAAATGGGGCCTTAAAATATATAGTGGTAATCAAATGAGACACCACCTCACCCCAGTGAGAACGGCACATCTTCAAACAACTAGCAACAACAAATGTTGGCGAGGATGTGGAGAAAAAGGAACTTTCCTGCACTGCTGGTGGAAATACAAACTAATACAATCACTATGGAAAACTGTTTGGAGGTTCCTCAAATTGCTAAATATGGAGCTTCCCTATGACCCAGCAATCCCACTCTTAGTATCTATCCAAAAGACACAAAAACACTGATTCAAAAAGACACCTGCACCCCCATATTTATTGCTGCTTTATTCACAATTGGAAAGACATGGAAATAGCCCAAATGCCCCAAAATGGATGACTAGATTAAAAAGATGTGGTACATATACACAATGGAATATTACTCAGCAACCAAAAAAAAAAAAGAAACATATCTTTTGAAGGAACATGGATGGAGCTGGAAAAGATCATGCTTAGTGAAATAAGCCAGAAAGAAAAGGAAAAATACTAATGGTAAATATAATGGAACAGGCAAGAAAATAATGACAATGATGAACAGCTATATACCACAGACATTTTGTGGGGGTGGAGTGGGGAATGGGATCAAAAAAAGTGAGGGGAGGGAAATGCACTGGACTATGGTGATGGCACATGGGTGATTTGGTGATGGGAAATCATAGGGGATTGCAACTAAGATGGAAAAATGCACAAAATGTGTAAAAATAAACTATTATAAAATTAAAAAATACATATATAGTGGTAATCAAAGTCATAAAGAAATGTAAACTCCTAGTGACAATGTAATTTATATTTTTGTCTACTTCAGATCTAGTGTTGGAGATTTGGGATGTAGAACTGGAGCATGTCAGTCTACCTAGTATCTATCTATCTATCTATCTATCTATCTATCTATCTATCTATCTATCTATCTATCTATCTATCATCTATCTATCTATAGACTGCCATCATCTATCTACCTACATATATAATTTATGTAGAGAATAAAAATATATATATATATATATATAGAAGGTTATAAATGGTCATTTTTTCACAAAATCTTTGGTAATTTTTTTTAAGATTTATTTATTTATGCATCCAGAGTTGGGTACAGGCCAGAAGTGCAGGAGCGGTGAGAGGATTCACCAGAGACAGAGTGGGGAGCAGAACAGGCAGCTCAACCAAGCACGCTGCTGAGAAGAGCTGCTGGGTCAGGAGAGGTCTGCTATGCCATGTGGATCACCTCTGGGGCCAGGGAATGAACTCATGCTGAAGTGGCTTTAGCTTCTCAGTTCTGTGCTTTCACCTGCTGTGCCACCAGGGAGGGCCCAAATCTTTGGTATCTTAAAAAAGTCTTTGCTGAATTTCAAACAGAAACAACTTTGATAAAATCTTCAATTTATGAACCCTCACTGGTGGTACAATGGGTTGGAGAGCTGCACTGTGAAGCTAAATCAAGCCCTGGCCACTTCAGTGCAGGTTTGATTCACACCCCAGAGGCGATCCACATGTTGCAGCAGACCTCTCCTGTCTTGCGCTCTGCTCCTCTCAGCAGTGTACTTTGTAGATCTATCTGTTTTGCTTCCCACTTTGTTTCTGGTGAGTCCTCTCACTGCTCTTGCATCTCTGGCCTGTACCCAATTTCAGGATGCATAAATAAATAAAATCTTTAAAAAAAAATCTTCACTTTACTTGGAAATATTATTATAGGCATAAAAGTTTCAGGATAAAAAGAAAGAAAATAACAATTTTTTCGCTTTTACTTAAACAAGTTTAAAATTGTCCAAGTTATTCCAAGAAATCATAGTATTAACTACATTTTACAATTAAGAATCATTATGTACTGAGAGATTAAAGATATGACTGAAGCAACACTAGATGGTAAATGGATAAGAATACAACCTCTAATGTTCCACCCATCACCTTGATGATGATGATTTGGTGTTCCTTTTAAGTCTTTTAAGTTTTTAAGTCCATTCACAGTCTCAATTTCTTTTTTTAAATAAAATTGTGGAATAATAGCAACCTAAACTTTGGGCATACTAAGAAACACAATGTAACAATTAGAATTAAGACATCAACTTAGGCCTTTATTTCTCTTTGATTTATTATAAAATCTTAACCAAAAAAAAAAATCTAATACGTTTCACTGGCAGAAAAGTCTATTGTTATTTTACAAGTTCCATAGAAGAAATCACATTTTGAGTTATTACCAATAAAACTTTGAGGATCTTAGTGTAAGTATGTCAAACTACAGTTTGCCTGCAAGACACTACACAGAAGCAGCATGTTCATGGGAGACTGAAGTGAGAACTGAGCAAACATAACACCACTATTGTCAGCTGGGTCTTGGTGGCTTTCTGCAAACAATTTCTGTTCCAATTTTCTCACTTCTAAGATTGAGTTAATAATAGAACATACTTCCTGGGATTGACACAATAATTATAAGAGTTAAAATTTATAGGGTGTTTATGGTAGTACTTATTAAATGTTACAGTAAGTCTTGAAAAATAAACATTTCTATGAGGACAAGTAAATAATTCACTTATAATTTATTGAGTATAGATTGTGTACTAATTGTGTGCATAACTTTGTCTCAACAGAAAATCTTCAAAACTTTCTAGAAAGGGAAATGTGGAACTATAATTGTATGTGATTAACACATATAATTTTCCCCAGACAGTGACTTTTATCTCCTTTTTGTTTTTAAAGATTTTTAAGATTTATTTATTTACGCATATGGAACTAGGGTATAGACCAGAGGTGCAGGGGCGGTGAGAGGATTCACCAGAGACAGAATGGGGAGAACAGGAAGATCATTGAAGTACACTGATGAGGAGAGGAGTGGGTGTGTCAGGAGAGGTCTGCCATGCTATGTAGATCACCTCTGGGGCCAGGGATAGAACTTCCATTGAAGTAGCTGCGCTAGCTTGCAGTGCTGCATCCTAACCAGGGATGCTCCTATCTCATTGTTTAAAAAAAAAAAAGGAGAAATATGGGCCCTCCCTGGTGGCACAATGGGTTAAAGCACAACACTAAGAAGCTAAAGCCACTTCAACATGAGTTTAATCCCCATCCCGGAGGTGATACACATGGCACAGCAGACTTCTCCTGACCCGAGTGCTGCTCCCCTCAGCAGTGTACTTCGTCAGGCCTTTTCTGCTCCCCACTCTGTCTTTGGTGAATCCTCTCACCACCCCCACACCTCTGGCCTGTATCTCAGTTCTGAAGCCTCTCACCACCCCTGCACCTCTGGCCCGTATCCTAGTTCTATATGCATAAATAAATAAATATTAAAAAAAAGCAGAAATATGATCTCAACACTCTTACTAAATTGCAGAATAAATTTTTCAACCTTTTTCTTTACCAGTTGCTACTGAATTAATTCTCTCCATGCATAGTACATATGGATATGTCAGCATATGACATCATGAAAAATAACAAAAACAAACAATAGAAAAGGAAAAGTTACCATTCCTTAATACTGAACTGCAAAACAAATTACAAATCTATGATTTCACTAGTGTGTTACGTGGGTTCACCTATCCTGGACTTGTTTGTACCAAATGATTTAATCCAGAAGTTAAGAATATTTTATTGTCTATGCAATGACAACTTTGCTCGGAAGAAAATGTGCTCACAAATACCAAGGGAATACCTACCATTTAATAACTCTTCATATTTTAAATCATAATTTCAGCTAGAAACATCATTTTAATAAAGAAACAGAGTTACAGTGTAAGGAAAATTAAATTTTCCAAATTCCCAAAGTTTCTATATATCCTAAAATCTTAGATAGGAAATAAATGGGCTTTGATAAATTGTTGGGGATTTTATTTATTTTTTCCAACAGCAGATTTGGCCTCAGTGGTGAAAAAAATTTACATTTGGAAAGTAAATTATTGCTTGCATGAATATTACTTTCTTTGGGTTACTTAAAATATTGGAGATGGAGGTTATGACAGGAAGACAAAAATTCTGTTAAAAAACAAAGGTCCAAGACAAGTGGGAAACATTGTATGAACACAGTGTCTCCTTTGTGTGGCCAAATGTGTACTTAGAAAAGTGTTGGCTTTGTTCACTGACTCGATTTGCTTAGAGAATAACATTTTTGGCTCTTGGTCTTTAATTTTTTTCTCCCAACATATCACTGAACTGTTACATCTCATGAGCTTGTGGCCCTGGACTCTGATTTGACAATGCATCTTGGGTCAAGATGACAAGCAGGAGAATTTCATGAACTCAGACTTTATTTACTAGTATTTCCAGGAGTTATACTCACACCTAAATAGTACAGTGTCACTGCACTTGGATGTCTGTACTTCAAAATGAGTTGGTGGCAAAGACTTCTTAATTTATGTGTAGTGTTGCTTTTGTAGTTACACAAAATACTTTAGTGAATGTTTCAAATTTGTTCTGGTGTTTCTCCAAGGATGAAAGTTCCTGTGTCAGGGAGAAAATTAATAGTTTGCAATGTTTTATGCTGAACCTTTCTCTAGTTTTATCTTATAAAAATGATTTAAAGAAACTTTACCTGTAGAATATCTTGACATCTTTATTTCTTACAATTTGGGTTTTCTTGCTAGCCTGATAAACTTACCAGTGTGGTGTCAAGGTTCTGTGGCTACACTTGGTGAACCATTCAAAAAAGGAAACAAGTTGGGAATTCAGATTTAATTTTGTGTTGGGCAAACCTGTATTTGCTAGGCAGTGATCTTATGTTTATTATTGAATTTCATAACTTTTTATTTGGTTAAGGAAAACCAAGATCTCTACTGCTATGCACAAACTTGCAGTGTCCATAATTCAACATGTCTTGCATTACTAGACATCAAATAATTTGACATACTTATGAAAATATTTTATGAAACAGATGTGAAAATCTACTGGTCTACTATTAGGCTAGTTACATAGAAAAATAAGCAGAGTCAGCCATGATGGGAAAAGAGAGGAAAAAATATCATTTCTAAAGTTTTGAGTTTCTTCTAGTTACAGAGTAGGGCACTCTTATTTGTATTAAGTCAACAGTTATTCTGAGTTATCCTTTGAGGGAGAAATTCTATAAGTATGTTTTTATATATTAACACCTTGAAATCAATTTAATTTGAGTGATTTGCCACAGTTTATTTCTCAGCAGAAAGAAGTAGAAATCTGTTGAATATACAAGGAGATCTTAGTTATTGACACTATGCACATGATTAAAAGACTTTTATAAAGAAACAATGGTTTTGAAAACAGTTAAGGTTTTGAGCAAAGTAAAACTCAAATTGTAATAATGGTTAGTGAGAATTAACTCTGCCTGTTCTGTGGTCTGGGAAATTCTTACTCTATTATTATTATTTATAAGATAGCATTAGTATGGACTTTCCTAGTCTGATGTTGATGCCTCAGAAGCCATTTAATACTGAAATCCTCAGAAGGAGGTGATTTACATTAAAATGTAGCTGATATTATTGTAAATGGAACTAACAATTCTGCTATATTGGCAAATCTGATGTTGAGCTCTAATTTGTGGTTCCTTTTGCTCATTATTGATAGTCAAAGGAAATCTGGAAAAAACAACCCTAAAATCCTTCAATTCTTTTGGATTTAGTGAAGTTATTTTCAAAGACTGATAGATAGAAAAAAAGACAGATAAGCAGAGAGAGAAGAATTTTGAAATAGATTGATCTATCTGAATATTATTTCATGCAGATACACACTTTTAACAGGAAATTATTGAAAACATCTTCCTTTGATTTATTTACTAGAAGCAGACACCCAGCACCTTTCCTCAGTAGAACCTAGTTATGATCTACTTTACAAACAGGGACGCTAGATCGTCTTTGAGTATCTGAGAGTAGGCTCAGTGAGGAATTAATGTTGTAGGAATAGGCATGCTGATACTATGTGGGGTTCTTTCAAAGGCACATTGAAGACTGTAGAAGTGTCCATTTTAAGATACAGCAGTGCATGAAGAGGATATAAGCTGAAGTAAGATCCAACTTGAGTCAGTCAGCATCAGCCTCCATAGAAATAGCATGCAGCAGATGACCTCTATGAGATCCAGAGATCTCCACAGACACCCCCCCCAAACCCCCACAGACTTCTGGACTTGCAGACCTCCACACCTACGTAGACCTTTGCAGAGACCCAGCTGCTGCACTTGCCTCCAGCACACCATCAAACTCAGCCTGGAGTCTCAAAGAGCTGTTGGCTTTTGGTTCATCCTAATAGCTCATCAAGCACCTCCTGGTGACTGGAACTGACTAGCATTATGACTAGTGTCCAGCATTCTGTCTGGCTGCCTTTGAATGCTGTCCACTGCTTCTGGTTTTCCAGCACTACGCCTGGTGCCGTTGAGTAAGAGGCAGTTTTGTCTGGCAGCAGGTGCTGTCCACCTGACCTTTATTTACACTGTGGCTGTGGCTGCTGCAAGTGTCACCTCAGTGGCCCCACCTGTGAGTATTTCCAGCTCGTACTGTGTGTTGTGCCCTAGAGCACTGCTGAACAGTGTGCCACCAGCTCCAGGCCTTCTTTGATTGGACAATGCCATATGCTAGGAGCAGACTTTGCTTGGGAATGTAAGACACTGCAGACATCTGGGGTGGGACATCCGGTCACGTAGGGCCTTAGAAATGATTTACTTTCCCCCAGTCTGTCTGTTTGTTAAATAAATGCTGTTGTTGGACCCTGAGTCTGAGTGGTGTCTTGCAATTGAACACATGGATGAGAATCCAGAATCAGTGACATGTCCCCCAAACCATCCCTTACCCACATTTTGATCCTATTTTAAGTACTATTTTGGGACTGTTTCATATGCATATAGCTCCATTACCAAAAATAACCAGCTGTTCAGAAAGTTATATACTATGAATCCTGGAAACGAGCATCCTAGAAGACTGTGACTTATGGTGGGCTGGAGTAACAGCAATAAAAATTTTCAAATTCCGGAGAGACAATAAGCAGATTGATTTTGTGGTTTAAAGTAGTAAAATCCTGTTGTTGATGCCACAATGTCATTAGCATCTTTTTTCGCTTTAGTGCTGTGCTTTCATATAGCCTTTTACCTTTATTTGTAGCTTCCCTTCTACTTTTTTTTAAAAGTGGCCCCAAGTGTGCACGACAAAGCAAATGTTTGCTTGGGATGTACTGTTTTCTTAGCGTTATTATAGAGAAAAGGTAAGAAAAGGCCATTTGTACTACTGCAGTGTGGGAAGCTGTCCTATTGAAAAGCATTTTTGCAATGTGGCCATTAGTTGCTGATGGAGTTGCCATGGTTATAAGAGGTCCACTGTGGGAGAAATCTTCATTTATTATCAGATTTTGACAGCAGCAGTCAGAATGCTTGATGGGGGGAAAAATAAGAACAACGACATAAAAGCACCTTAGCCATTTTAGCCACACAAAGAATTGAATTATAACATTAAATAATATTCAGTGATAAAGTCATGGGTGACTTGAGTGCCAAGAAAAATCCTGCATTAGAAATAAAATATATTCCTGTAAACAGCAGATGCTGAAAATGATAGTTTACTAAAGATACAGGAAAGAAATGGCAGCAGAGGCAAAGCTACTGAGTTGAACATGATCAAATTATTTCATGTAATAGCTTACTGTGGTTGTTTTGCTTTTTCATGCAAAAACCTTGCGATTTAAGCTACAACTTTAAGGGTTACTGAACTTCATGTGTCTCTCTTGAGAGTATTTTAGTACAAGGAAAAGCCTTTGTACTAAATGTACCTGAAAGCTCAGGAAATATTATTCTCACATAAAAATATATAAATCCCACTACAACAGCTGCACTGTGCTGTAGGGTCACATCCTGTCTAGAAAGCCTAAGATAGGAATTCTACCTTTCACCTTTGCTCTTAGTACTATGATAGGAATTTCATGATTTTTGCTTCTGTAAATTAATGGCTGGTTTCTCTTGATGGTTCAGAATTTAGAGTTGAACCACAGTTTGTCCCTAGTCTCAAAAAATATGTGTGATAAATTGGGAAGAAGGCAGGAAGACAGAAGAGAGCTTATCCCTGCCTGATTCTGAGGCAAACATGAGTCTGTGATGTTTGTCAGTCTGCTAAACACAGGGAAGCTCAGCTTAGGGACATGTGAGTAGATAGGGCTGTCACTGCTCGTGCTTGGGGGATAAAAGCTGGCAGGGAAATAGAAATAGGGCCAGTACCAGTGGAAAATGCATTGTGCTCTAGGCAGGACAAAGGAAAAATGAGTGGTTTCCAGGGGCAACTTGCACTGTAAGGGATTCCAGTGCAGGATTCACATGAGGAATCTCCGGACTGCAGGCTCTGTGCTATATCTGTTTCCACGTTCCTGCTTGACTTGCGGCCACCACCTGGGGGGCCCTCCCAGAGGGTCTCACACCCTGTCTTGAGATTTTCCTTCTCCTTTCTCTTGCTACAGTCATTCTCTTCTCTAAAACAATGTATTTGTCTTTTGAATCCAGACTAAGAATTTTTATTGTGGGTGAAAGGCATTCAGGAGACTGACTCCTTAAAAATCAGGTGCCAGCTTCACGGGCTTTCTCCCCTCATTGTATAGATCTCAGATATCTGCTTGTATGTTCCAGGCGCGCCTTGTTTATTTCTTCATTCATTCACTCATTCATCATTCATATGTTTAGTAAATATATCTTGAATACTTGCTGGGAGCTAAGTGCCCATAGTTGCCACTGCCACTACCTTCACAGATGGGCTGGTGCTTGCTATCAGGTCACCTTCAATGTGCATTTGCACTGTAATTTTCATTGCCTTTACTACATGGAAACCACTTTCTGAGGTCACTTACGACCCAGTTGTTGACTACAACAAGTAATTTTCAGATTTGATCTTCTCACTCAGCCCCAGTAATATCTCTCCCATTTATCTTGCTTCTAAATTTCTCATCTATGGACATCTGCGTATCTGTCAAACCCATGTTTAAGTATTTTGTATCCAGGAGGGGAACATAGGTAAAGAAGCTGAGGAACTCAACTTCTGTTTCAAAACCTTAGTGAATTTTCAGGCAATTATGAAGGCTTTACCTCACAGGCCTCCAAAGAAGAGTTGTGCCTTCTCCTACCTCATATGGTGAGTAGCCCACTCCTGCCTCTCTGAGGGGAGTCATGGTTGAGGAATCAGGCCTCTGTGGCCAGCCCTGTTCTTTCACACATTTGCATTCTTAACCTAGAACTGTCACTCTGAAGAGGCCTCCTTATTTGAGACCCAAGGAGGAGGACTTCTTCTGGTGCTTCTGCATGTATGGATGGAAAAGTTAAAACTTGAATACCATTTTCCCTAATTGAATTCTACTTGGTGTTTTTCCACAACTAGAACTTCCTTCCCAGCCCTCAGGTCTATGAAACTACAGCCTTTTATTCAGGGATCTCTCAGTGGAAAGGGAACCCAAAGCCTACACTGATTTGCCTAATTGGTCTGTCCTTCCTTGTGGAAAAATAGTTTGGGGCACAGGGAGCAAGACACAGGAGAACTCTTACTTTCTCCACTTCAGCTGTATTAATGCAGCAAGTGGTTGAAGCCTTGACTACTTGTCTGAACCTTCAGTTTGGACATGTTGCTTGAGCACCTGACTACTTAGTTTCCTTCAACTTGATGAGATCCTCATACTTACCTGGCACTCACAGGAGGAGTTGGTACTATGATTAAAAAGTCTGTTGGGCTAGAGAAATCTAAACTCTTAAACACTATTTAGATTGCATCGTACTTTCTGATCAAGTTTTCTGAATTACTTCCATGGGATCACATTCCTTGTTTCTCTTCTGTTGTGTACAATTTTACTCTTCCTATGAGATTAATTCTTATGAATTTCATCACCACTTGTAAGCTGGTGACTCTTCAATTTTTATTGCCAGCCCTAATCTCTATTCTGAACTCTGAATGAGAATTCTGCCTATGAGATATATCTGCTTGAATGTGCCAGAGGCAACTTGTTATTTATTCATTCATTCACTCATTCATCATTCATATGTTTAATATATATATCTTGAATTCTTGCTGAGAACTAAGCTCTCTAGTAGGCTCTAGAGATACAGAGGTGAATAAGAAAGCAGTCTTTCATTTTGTAACTTGGATACACACAATTACAGAGACAGATGTGGAACATGAGCATGTTACTCATAAATACGTTCAGTGCCAGGAATCAAAGTGGGACATGCCATAGAGTATATACAAAAGGAATCCCTAACCAAGTGTGATTCTTCAGAAAGTGATTTTTCTGAGGAAGTAATATTATTAGTAGCAGTTATCAAGAAAGGGCAGTGAAGTTGAAAATCGTGTCCCAGCAACAGAAATGGTATTGAACAGGAAATCTGGTTCTATAAAAATAGTGTAGTTCTGGCAATACCTGAAAATCCACAGGTGTTATTGACTTCTTTCCTAAACCCTATGGAAATGAAAGGTTTTCAGTCTTACTCTTTTCTGAATTGCCAGCCCAAAGATTGAAATCAACAAATAGATTTTGATATTTTACTCAGCAGATCTTTAAGTCTGTTTTGCCTAAATACCCTCTGCTTTAGCGCTGACACTTTCTTATTAGACACCCTCATATACCCTGCTGTGATGACCTCTCTCCCCCAACCCACTTGCAATGGAGGACACCAACAGCTCTTTTCTTTCTTTCTTTCTTTTTTTAAAATCAGAACTTGTTCCTCATTTAGTTTTCTTTTTTCCCCCTGTTAACATAATCTCTCTCCTGGTAATTATAAAACTTTGTTTAAAGTATTAATAGACTAGTTTGGGCTCTAGATTAGAGAAATGACATATAATCTTGGATTCCTCTGATGGCTTTCTAATAGCATATTCTGCAAGCTAGCTATATGATTTAAACAAAATTTCATTACACATATTTGATACCGACAAAAGAATACATGGAACATGTAATTAAGTTAAACAGCATAATATAAAGCCACCTGTGATCTACAACCCTACATAAAAATTGTGATCCTAGTTCTCTAAAAGAGTTTGACTACTAACCTAAATATAGCAGAGATGAACTCCAACTGCACCCCACCCAGAGCATGGCAGCATAACACCTGCTTAAACATTTTACCTAGTAGAGTCACATCTTGGAAACTCCAGGAAAGCATGGGGACTAAAGAAAGGATTATCTGTCCTTTTTGAGACTTGCAGAGGTTTGAGAAAAAAGTGAATGTGGATCATTGCCAAATGTTTATTAGGCTCCATTTTGTTTATTTTTAAATATATACCCCGTGTTTCCACATTTTACCAGTAATTTTGTTTACTGCTCGAAACTACCTTCAACAAGTAGCTTAGTCTAGTAGAATGAATGTTTATATGTTAAGTGAAAGACTTGGAAATAGTGGTAGGAACTAAGTAAAAATTACAGATATGAGACCGACTGGTCAGCCTTTAATCAGCACCAGATTTTTATTTTAGTTATGAGAATAAAACTTGAGAATGTTCTGTACTCTTAAATCCTATATTTGTACATAACAGATTTATGTCTTGCTCAACTAGAAACCATGTGTATTTCAGAGAATCTTGACATAATTAGGGTAGGTCATAAATACTTGCTATTTTTATGTTGATCCAGTAATTAAACTATGGAGTTTATTCAAGTTGCACGTACTGAGAATATCATGCTATACCATAGAGAGCACTAGTATTTTTAAAACTTAAAAAAAATTTTCGTATGGAATTAAATAACTTGAGTATATCAGTGGCTTATATTTAGTTATATGGCCCAAAGGGGGTTTTGAATGATATCTATGTTGACTGGTCTATATAACGTTCTACTTAGTCTGTGTATCAATTTTGTTGATCTAAGACTTCATTATGATTTCTCTGTGCTTCTAAAACCCACCTATGCTACATCTGCAATATCAATCCTCAGCATCAGATAAAGAAATGACTTCACTTCTTACTTATTTAATCATTCATTCATTTACTTCTCAAAATTATTAAGTACTTTATGTGATGCTTTTGGTAATACTAAATTCTTAAAGCATGATCCCTAAGTAAGGGTATTCATATGACAGTGACTAACTGCAACATCCTAGGACAAATGTTGCATTAACTGTAAATATAAACTAATATGGAGAGACAAATGAGGGCATCACTTTAGTGAGCCTTTATAATTTAGACTTATTGACTTCTTTATAATTTGATTTACTATTCTAGGTAATTGTTTTGTATATATTAGCTCATTCAATGCTCACAACAACCAAACAGTAAACAAACACTTTGTAAAGAAAGGAACAGAAGTATAGAGAGTTTGATAAGAGAATAGCTCACTGGGAATAAAGCTGGGATTTGCTTTCTGACTGACTATGGAAATAAAAATTATCTATTTTAGTACATATGGATAGATTTTAGTTATTGACCTATAGTTTTGTGCAATTTAAAACTTTTATTGCATCAACCATTCTAGAAAAATTACCTGAATAATTGATATTTTGATTCATCCATTATCTAACATAACTTTTTTTTATTATATTCTGACCAGTTTTGATTGTGGTAATTTTAAGAGTCACGTAATCATTTTTGTAGGTTCAAAAACAACACCACATCTGTAAATATACAGGGAAAGAATTCTGAAATATGTTACAAGAATTAAGGCTCAACAATGTTTAACTGTCATCAAACATTGAAAGGAAAATATTTAGTTTCTTGTGAGATAGCATTAAATAATGGATAATAATTAGAATTATTTGAACAACAAAAAAAGGGAACTAATAAGACACTTAAATTTTGATTTCCCGGTAAAACCTCAGGATGCAAACACAAACACCACATTTTGTGTTCACCTAGTAAATCCCACGATTTATTAAAAAACAATTATGTTTCTCCTGCTATGGCTTAGGAGCACAAAGCACTAGAAGAGGTCTATAATCCCATCAAAGGTATCATTTATCTCTGCAGCTATAAAGATTTTTGAGGTAACTTTTGTTAAAGAAGAATTCTGTGTCTTACGAGATTATTATGAAGTGGTTAAAGCATTTTTTTTCTCTTTTGACATTGAGCAACAAATAAATGGCACATCTGGCTGATTCTCAGATGACTAAAATATGGTCTAAAAGAAAGTATTTAGAGTTTGCTTCTTGCAGGCAGAGTCCATTTAATGAGAGCAGTGTGAGAGATATCCAGTGCAGGGCCTGATGTGAAGAAAATGCCTGAGTCTGTAACAGTTATCTTCCCTTTACTCTGTATTTACTTGAGAAAGAGTAAATCATACAAATCATTTTTCCTATCTTCATGAATATTGCTCCAGAAGTAGATTGAAGCTGCCTGTTATTTAGAATGAGATAGAAGGTTACTACTAGGAAATAGACTACCTGAAATAAAAGCTCTTTTTATGTGCCCTTTTGTTTTCTTGCAGTCATTTTTGCTGGATCTCACTCTCTGAAGCAAGTACTGGACTTTGTTCTTTTGTGCCATTAAAATCAAATCGGAAGCAGAGTAGACTCCCTTCTAAGAATTCTGGTCTTTAATGAGCCTATAGTTAAGCCGACCTCACCAAAGAATAATGTGGGATGGTAGGAAATCAATCACACGGTTTGGGAACAGAGACAGCAGCTGAGACCAGGGAGAGAAATCTGCAATTTTGAGTGAGGGAGGGAAAGAGCAGCTGAGAGCAAATGGGAAACATCAGGGTGCCAATCAGGCTGTGCCAGGAATGTCCAGGAGAAATGATTTTTCTGTCTGCTGGAACTAACGGTCCATGACATGCTGAACGGTGTATTTGTGTTTAGTAACCTGGCTGTTGTGCGTGTCTCACCCAGATTACTAGAGTCAGGTGGAGGTGTCACAGCTAAGATTTCCTTTCAGGTCTAGTGATGGATGGGTGTAATATCATCATTACTGCTACCTGTGATTGTTAAATGAGTGGTAAAATTACCAGTCTCATAGTAGAACTTTAATCTACATATGGGTCTGATATACACACTCACATGCATACATACACGCACATGTACATACATACATGATCTGAAGATGTAGAAAAACATGAATTTGTAGTGGATGTAGCTCTATAAAGAAGAATGAATCCCAAAATACCATATTAACTGTGTCATGGAGAAGAGATAAATTTGCTATCTATATAAGGAGACCCAATTTCACAGACTCCATCAATCTTTTACTAACTAAAAATAAAAAAGATCCATGGATGCACATAAATGCTACCAATAACTTCTTGTTTTATTCTAACCCAAGAATAGGAAAAAAAAACCCAACTCCTCACAATCTTGTAGTTACTCAATTTACATTATTTTGAAATAAATTCTTCTGTTTAATCTTGTTGAGCTCATATGATTAGGTTGAGTAGGTTCATTCCAGTACATAGAAAATTAATCTAGATCTAGAAGGAGGAAAATAAACCTTAAACATTACTTTCTAAGAAATTATGCTAACCTAACCTATTTTCAGTGTACGACCATAATAGAAAATTATTTATTTATTGATTGATTTTTTACATCATTCTTCATTTTGTGAATTTTTTCATCTCAGTTGTAATCCCCACGAACTTCCCATCAACAATTCACCACAACCCCATGCACTCTTCCCACCCTAACTCAGTTTTGATCCTATCCCTTCTCCATCCCTGCAAAATGTCTCTGGTTTATAGTTGTTCATTGTTTCTCATTTTTTTCTTTATTCCAATTGTTTTTTTTTCCCTTGTCCCTTACACTCCTGCCATGAGTGAAACCACCTAGTATTTTTCTTTTTTTTCTGCCTTATTTCACTAATCATTATCCCTTCCAGATCCACCCATGTTGCTGCAAAAGGCATAAGTTTATCTCTTTTGATTGCTGAGTAATATTCCATTGTGTATATGTATCACATCTTTTTAATTAATTCATTTATTTTTTGGCATTTGGGTTGATTCTATGACTTCCCTTTTGTAAATAGAGCAGCAATAACATGGGGGTGTAGGTATCCTTTTGAGTCAATGTTTTTGTGTCCTTTGGTAGATACCTAGGAGTGGGATTTCTGGATCATGTGGAAGCTCCACTGAAACCTCCAAACAGCTTTTCATAGTGGTTGTACCCATTTGCATTCCTACCAGCAATGTAGGAGAGTTCACTTCCACATCTTTACCAACATTTGTTGCTGCTAGTTGTTTCAATATGTGCCATTCTCACTGGGGTGAGGTGGTATCTCATTGTGGTTTTAATTTGCATTTCCCTTATTACAAGGATGTGGAATATTTTTTCATATGCCTGTTGGCTATCTGCATTCCCTATTTGGAGAAATATCTCTTTGGATCTTTTGCCCATTTTTTCATGGGTTCATTCACTTTATTTTTGTTGCCTTTCATTAGCTTTTTGTATTGTTTCTGTCCTTTGTCATTAGTATGTTGTGCAAAAAATTTCTCCCAATCAGTGGGGTGTCTCTTTGTTTTTGTAATGTCTCTTTTTCTGTACAGAAGCTCTTTAACTTGATGTAGTCCCAGCTGTTTATCCTTTCCTTCACTCCATAGAAAAACATAATCAAAACAATCAACAATTTAGTAAGGTAGCGGGATACAAAATCACACACAAAATTCAATAGCCTTCCTATACACAATCAATCAGAAGAAGTAGAAATAAAAAAAAAAACCCCCAAATTAAAAACGAAAAGAAAAAAAAAACAAATACTTGGGAATAAACCTAACAAAAGAGGCAAAAGAGCTATACAAAAAAAATTATAAAACATCATTAAAAGAAATACAAAAAGACACAAAGAAATGGAAAGACATCTCTGCTCATGGATCAGAAAAATTAACATCATTAAAATGGCCATCTTACCAAAACACAATATAGAGATTTAATGCTATTCCAATAAAAACCTCGATGACATTCTTCAAAGAAATAGAACAAATATTGATGAAATTTATATGGAACCACAAAATACCTCAAATATCCAAAACTCTACTGACTAAAACAAAAGAGAATGGAGGCATCACAATCACACACCTAGACTTCAAGCTATACTGCAAAGCCATGATAATCAAAACTGTATGATACTGGAACAAGAACAGACATATAGACAAGTGGATTCAAACAGAAAACCCAGATAAAAACCCACAGACTTACAGACAGCCAATTTTGACAAAGGAGTTAAGAATATGCAATGGAACAAAGAAAGTTTATTCAACAAATGGTGCTGGGAAAACTGGCTTATAAAATCTACCTTTTAAAAATGAAGGTAGATTACTATCACATCATGCACAAAAACCAACTCGAAATGGATTAAAGCACTAGATATAATACCCAAATCATAACATATCTAGAAGAAAAGGGTGGGTGAAGTACTCTGTGACATACACTAAATTTGAAGACATTTGTGAAAGAAAAAATATTACATAACTGAGAAGAATTGTTACATGTTTTCCCACCTTTTTACAGGTACACTTTAGGGATATTCTGGGTTGATTACCAACTACTACAATAAAAAGTTTAGTGATCAAGTGAGTAACATGGGATTTGAGGTTTCTCAATGCATATAAAAATTATGGTTAGCAGTCCCTCCCTGGTGGCGCAGCGGGTTAAAGCACTGCACTAAGAAGCTTAAGCCAATTCCACATGAGGTGACCACATGACACGGCAGACCTCTCCTGACTCGCCCACTGCTTCCCTCAGCAGTGTACTTCCTCCATCTGACTGTTTTGCTTCCCACTCTGTTCCTGGTGAATCCTCTCACCCTCCGCATCTCTGGCCTGTACAAATAAATAAATAAATCTTTAAAAAAAATTATGGCTAGCCTATATTGTAGTATATTTAGTATGCAATAGCATTATGTCTAAAAAAATGTGTATACCTAAATTAGAAAATGCTTTATTACTAAAAAATGCTAACCATCATCTAAGTCTTCAGCAAGTCATACAGTTATCATTGTGAAAAGTCTAGCCTTAATGCTGATGGTGACTGATTGATCAGGAAGGTGGTTGCTGAAGATTGGAGTGACAGGGGCAATATCTTAAAATAAGACAACAGTAAAAATGTGTTGCTTCAATTCTTCTTTCTTTTTTCTTTATTGGAGTAACATTGGCTTACAACATTGCACAGATTTCAGTGTACAGCATTATAAGTCGTCAGATTGATTCTTCTTTTAACAAATTATTCCTATATAGAATGTGATACTGTTTGATAGCATTTACCAACTACTGATCTTTCAAAGTTGGAGTTAATCCTCTTAGACTCTACCTTTGTTTATCAATTAAGATTGTGCAATATTTTAAAAATAAGCAAATCTTATTTTTTACCAGTTCATTAGGTTAGATACTTGGAACTAGTGCAACAACAACAAAAATCTTCTAAATTAAATAATTATATTTTATTGAGATAACATTGGTTATCTCAAAACTGCACATGATTGATTCACAGGCATGGGATAACACTTCCTCGGACACATGCCATTACACCCAATGCCAGGTTACTCAGACCACATTCAATTTTAACTTTGTCTCACATTATTCTCTGCCATCGCCCACTGGAAGCTTTAATTCTCAAATCAGAGTTCTCAGATTTTTGATTTGGTTTTGTCTGGCCTCTTGTTGTATTTCACTATACTCTGCTATTCTACATACAAATGGAACCATCCCACATTTGTCTTCTCCTTCTGATTTTCTTGACTTTGCATTATCTCCTCCAATTCATCTATATTGTATCAGATGGCAAGAGTTCATCTTTCTCATAGCCAAATAATATTCCATTTTATATATTTCCCACATCACACAAATCCTACAGTTCTTGGGCATTTTGCTGAGGTTATGACTTGGCTGTTATAAATAGTGCTACAGTGAACACAAGATTGCATATCCCTTTGAATTAATGTTTTTGTTATTTTTCAGGTAGATACTTAGGAGAGAATTTGTGCAATCAGATGGTAGATCCAGTTTCAATATTTTGAGAAAACTTTATACTGGTCTCCATAGGGCCTAGATAGGTCTATAGTCCCACAACAGTCCACCAGAGTTCCTTTTCCTCCATATTCATGACAAAATTTGGACTTTTGGATATAGGACATTCTCACAAGTATGAGATTGTACTTCACTGTGGTTGATATGAATTTCCCTTATGATAAGTGATGGTGAGTATTTTTACATGAGCCTGTTAGTCCTCTATATAGTGTTTCTGGAGAAGTTTCTATTCAGCTCTCAGCCCATTTTTTTTTATTAGGTTATCTGCTTTGTTTATGTAAGATTTTTGCAGATCTTTAAAATTAGGCATATGGTATACAAATATTTTTCTTTCATTGAGTAAGGTTTTTTTTTGTTTTACTGATAATTTCTTTTCCTGCAGAAACCTTTTACTGTATGAAGTCCTATTATTTTTACTTTTGTCTGGCTGGGGACAATTCATAAAGATCCCTTTGAGGTCAATGTTAAGAAGTATTTTGCCTATGTTTCCTTCAATGTATTTTATAGTTTTGGATATTACATCCATGTTTTACTTTATTTATTTATTTATAGCTAATTTTTTGTGTAATGTGTGAGGTGGTGACCTTGTTTCATTTTTGTAAATATGGCTGTCCAGGATTTCTTTTTTCTAATGTTTATCTTTGACTTTTTGTTGTAAATTAACTGTTACATATAATTACAGATTATCAACACATTACACACAACACACATAACATATCATATAATTATACACACATACACATATAATTAACACATTACATGTAATATATAACATAACACATATAATTATACACACATACAATGAATAAACAAACAAACAAACAAATAAATATATGGGCTTATTTCTGAGTTCTCAATTCTACTCCATTTGTTGAGCATCTGTTTTTTTTCCAGTATTATACTGTTTTGATTATTGTAGCTTGGTAACATGGGTTGATGATTCTATTACTATATCTATTTTTGTCAACATTACTTTGACCATTTTGGGTCTTTTGTGGTGCTATATAAATTTCAGTAATGTTTTTTCTCTTTCTTTGAAAATTGCCATTGAAATTTTGATAGAGATTGCGCTGAATCTATATATTTTGTTGGATAAGATGATCATTTTAACAATAACAATTCTTTCAATTCATGATAATGGATCTTTCTGTTTACTGTGCCTTCTATTTCTTTCAATGTCTTAGAGATTTTTCTATAGATCCTTATAGATTTTTCCATACATAATCTATAGATACTTTTATATCCTTTCTAAAGCTTGTATTATTTTATGTTATTCTACATAGGATTATATCCTTGATTTTTCTCTTGTAGTTTATTGTTTACATATTGAAATACAACTTTTTCAAAAAATTATTTCATAATTTTCCACTTTACCGTATATTTATTATTTCTGACTTTTAGTGGCATATGCAGGGAATTTATTTTAATGTATATTATCATATAATCTGCAAATTGTGATAATTGCATTTCTTCTTTACTAATTTGGATTATTTCTGTAAATTATTCTTGCCTAGTTTATCTAGCTAGTAATTCCAATTCTTTATTAAGCAGTGGTGATAAGCTTGGACATCCTTGTCCATCATAAAGGAAAATTTTTAATTCCTTCATTTTTGAGTATGACATTTGCTGTGGTTTTGTGTGGTGTTTATTACATTAAATATTCTCTATATCATTAGCTTTTTCAGGGTTTTAAAAACATAAATATATATGCATATATATTTAATATTCTAAGTGTTTTCTCAGCATATACTGACATGCACATATGATTTTTAATTTTCCTTCTATTGATGTGGTGAATTACATTAATTGGTTTCCAGATGTTAAAGCATCCTTGTGTCCCTTAAATAAATTCTACTTTTCCTACCTGATATTAGTGTGAGATCGTTAAAGATGGGTAATGATTAACTCACTTCATCTAAAATTTACCATTTTCTGCTGATATTTGTAGTAATCCTTTATGATCTTCTATGTTTCTGAAATTCTGTTATAATTTCTCTTCCATTTGATTTATTAGAGTTTATTAGTTCTTCCTCTCTTTTTGTGAATATAGCTAGAGGAATATTGTACTAAATTTTTGAGAGAAACAACTTTAGCTATAATTAATCCGTTGTCTGTGTATTTTATTCTTATTTCTTTACCTTTATTATTATTTCCTCCATTCCTATAGTATTTAGTATTATTTGCTCTTTTTTCTAGTTCTTTAAATACAGAAGTAAAGTTATGTATTTAAGCTCCTTTTTTCTTGAAGTGGGCCATATATATAAAGTTCTGCTTGTGCTGTTTTTCAGGTTCTGATATGTTGTATCTTCATTTTATTTCTCTCCAGTTATTTGTTAATTTCTTCTTTTGTCATTTTAGTTCACCTCTAGGTGCCTTTTAAATTCTTATTTGTTCATTTCTTTAACTTTTGACAGATGAATTCAGTCCATTTACATTTATGATAGTTATTGATAAATTCCACTTCCTTTTTTGGGGGGTAGTTTTTCTTCTCTTCAGATGAGACAGCAGAGTATCTTTCAATCTTTCTAGTTGTGGGAAATGTAGTGTTGGCAAGCTCCCTCATCTTCTGCTTGTCTGGAAAGCCCTTTATTTTTCTCTCATAGCTAAAAGAGAGTCATGCAATATATAGTAATTTTGGATGTCAATTTTTATCATCAAGTATTTTGAATACATTGTTCTATTGTCTCTTTGACTATAGGGTTTCCTCCAAGATGTTTGATATCAGTCTGATAGGGCAAAGGTTAGCTTCTTTTTTTGTCATTTTTATTTTCTACTTTTATTTGAACCTTTGATAAGTTCACAATTTGTGTCTTGGTGTAGGCCTCATTGCATTTGAATAAATAATAAAATATTATTTTAACTTCATGTACTTATATAATTATTCCCTTCTGCACATTTGGCATATTTTCATTTATTGCTTCTACTCTGTTCTACTCTCTCTTTCTCTCGCTCTCTCTTTTAAAAAAGATTTATTTATTTGTGCATACAGAGCTGGAGTACAGGCCAGAGATGCAGGGGCAGTGAGAGGATTCACCAGAAACAGTGATGAGCATACAGGCTGACTGATGAAGTACACTGCTGAGGGGAGAGTGGGCAGGCCAGGAAAGGTCTGCCGCACCTGGATCACCTTCCAGGTGGGGACAAACTCATACTGAGTAGCTATAGCTTCTTTTTTTTTTTTTTTAAAGATTTATTTATTTGTGCATACAGAACTGGGGTACAGGCCAGCGGCTCAGGGGTGGTGAGAGGCTCACCAGAGACAGAGTGGGGAACAGAACAGGCAGATCGACAAAGTACACCCCTGAGGGGAGCAGCGGATGGGTCAGGAGAGGTCTGCCACACCATGTGGTCACCTCCAGGGCAGGTGGGAATTGAACTCATATGGAAGCGGCTTTAGATTCTCAGTGCTGTGCTTTAACCCACTGCGCCACCAGGGAGGGCCCAGATATAGCTTCTTAATGCTGTGCTTTAACACACTGTGCCATCAGGGAGGGACTCTACTCTCTTCTTTTCCATTTATGTTGCTCATTATAGAGTCAGATATATCTCAATTTTTTTTTTTTTTTTGTATTTCTCATTCTTCACCAAAGCCCTTTACATATTATGATCTTCAAGGTCACTAATTTGATCCTTCATTTGGTCTAAGTTGCTTCCACAGTTTTCTAAAGATTTTTTATCTTTTAGATTTTTATTTATTTGTGCATACAGAACTGTGGTACAGGCCAGAGGTGCAGGGGCAATGAGAGGCTTCACCAGAGACAGAGTAGGAAGCAGAATAAGCTGATTGATGAAGTACACTTCTGAGGGGAGCAGTGGGCAGGTGAGGCTTTTCTGCAGAATTTTTATGGTTACTGCTATGTTACATTACAGACTCTAATATGGGTCTGGAGTTTGCACAAAAGGAAGTGTTGTTGGCTTCTCAGAATTTCTGAAAGTGATCAAGGAGTCCCTTATAGATAAGGCTACCAATGGAGCCTACACTTACCCATGGAGCCTACACTTACTCACAGAGAAGTGCTCACTCTCATTCTACTTCTGTACCTTTGCCAACTCCCCAAGGTGGACACAAAGAACCTAGTTGGCAGATTGTGTGTTACTTTTAGTTTCTAAGTACACACACTGGAGCAGACCCTGATATTACATGGGATAGAGAGAGGTAGGTGTATTCTCAAGTTCACCAATACAGGCACAAAACCCTAAGAACCTAAACATTGCATGGGGTATATACAAATGGGTCTACTCACTTGTTTTCATTAACCACCATGGTGTCCTTTGTTGAACAATTTAATAGGCTAAGCTCTCACTGACACACATGTGTCCTCTCTCACAGATGGTGCCATGGGAGAATCCATCCCTGGAATACTTCAGGGAAAAGGTTGGTATTCCTCCTAATAACTCGAACTGTTCTTGACTTACTATTTCTCAGTCTTTCTTCCTTCTCATTTTAAGGATGTTTATTTTTGCTTCCTGTTGAGACACCAGTTTACATCTTCAGCTTTGTTCAAGGTGGAACTTTCCCTTCAGATGCTTAGTGTCCCAAAAGAAAGAATGACTATGACTCATGGAACATGAATTATTGAAAATGCACGGACAAAAATGGCACAATGTTGGTGGAATTGGAAGAGGGAAAGAAGACCTCAAGCATAGCAGCGATGGCATGCACAGCTACACTAGACCAACCAGGTTTGTGGAAGGGCACATGTCTCCAGAATTATTGCTCAGACAAGTGGAGTTCACATATCATCTCCAATCTACTCATGAAAAAAGAGACAGTTTTTGTAACATTTTTATAAGCTTCACTGTTACTTCAACAATGTTCATAGCATCTTCACAAGGAGCTAACTCCATCTCACAAAAACAACCTTTGTGGATCAATAAGAAACAACTTTTAAATTTTGTTATGAGATTGTGCCAATTCATTTCCAAATACACTTCTAGTTCCAATTCTCTTTCT
Source organism: Condylura cristata (assembly GCF_000260355.1). Taxonomy (NCBI): domain Eukaryota; kingdom Metazoa; phylum Chordata; class Mammalia; order Eulipotyphla; family Talpidae; genus Condylura; species Condylura cristata. The sequence goes on from NW_004567113.1 coordinate 4,324,569, forward strand.
ATTTCTACTATATTTAGTCATTTCTTTCAATGAAGATTTAAACCTTTCAAAATCATCCATAGAAGTTGAAATCAGCTTATTCCAAGTTCCTGTTAATGCTTATAGTTTGATCTCCTCCCATGAATCACAAATGTTCTTAATGGCATCTAAAATGTTGACCCTTTTCCAGAGGTTTTCAATTTACTTTCTCCAGATCCATCTGAGGAATCACTATTTATGATAAGTATAACCTTATGACAAGTATTACTAAGGTAATGACTTCAAGGTTTAAATGAGTTCTTAATCCATGGCAGCAGAAGGGATTTTATGTCAGCAGGTACGAAAACAACATTAATCTATGCATTTCATCAGGACTCATGGATGACTAAGTACAGTAATATTTTGAAATAATCTTTTCTCTCCACTGAGCAGTAGGTCTCAATGGTGTGTGTAAAATATTCAATAAACTATATTGTAAATAGATGTGCTATCATCGAGGCTTTGTTGTTACACTTTTATTAGAGTACAACCAGAGTAGATGTAGCATAATTCTTAAGGATATTAAATTTTTGGAATGGTATATGAAGATTGACTTCAAATTAAGTCACTAGTCACAGGGTCAGTTTGTGTTTTTTTGTCTTTTGAAACTTCAGATACAATCATTGATTTCTTCTCTTTATCTATCAAAGTCCTAGATGACCTCTTTCAACATAAGACTGTTTAAACTATATTCAAAGCTTGTTTAATCTACATTAAAACTATTGATTAACATAGACAACTTCATCAATGACCTCAACTAGATCTCTGCATAACTTGTAACTTTCACAACAATACTTCATCTTGGACCTTTCACTTTATGTTAGGGAGATGGCTTCAATCTCTAAACTCCATGAACCAATCCTTGCTAGTTTCAAATCCACCCCCCCCCCCAAAGCTTACTCATCTCTTTCACCTTTCATAAATTGAAGAGACTTAGGTACTTACTCTGGATTAGATTTTGGTTTAATGTAAAATTGTAGTTGATTTGATCTTCTGTCCAACCATTAAAAGTTTTTCCACATAAACTATAAGGTCATTTTGCTCTCTTATCATTAGTGCATTCACTGGAGTAACACACTTAAGAACCTTCAAAAACTTTTCTTTTGCATGTATTACTTGGCTAACTCTTTGGTGTAGGAGGCCTGCCTATGGTATTTTTTGATTTTACCTAAGCTTAATCATTACTAGGTTTTATTTAAAGTGCGATGTATAATTCTCCTTTCATTTGAATACCTAGAGGCCACTGTAAGGTTATCAAATACCTAGAGGCCATTTTAAGATTATCAGCTGTCCCAGTTTCAAACTTTTAGTGTCTTAGGGAATTGAAAAATTCAAGGAGGCAAAGAGAGAAAGAGAGATGGAAGAATAGCTGGTCAGTGAGCACACCATATCATACCACTTATTGACTGAGTTCACTGTCTTAAATGGGCATGTTTTCTCAAAGTGATTGTACAATAACTCCACAGATCACCATAACAGATATAAACATTTAAAAAAAAAGTTGGTGATATTGAGAAGATTACCAAAGTATGACACAAAGATATGAAGTGATAACATGTTGGAAAAATTGTACCAATAGACTTTCTGGATCCAGGCTTGACACAAACCTTCAATCTATAAAAAACAAGTATATGCATATCATAAATAAGTGAAACACCATAAAATAAGGTATGCCTATAAAGTATTGTCACCCAAAAGCTTTCAAAGAATACTCATATTTCTTCATTAACATTACATGAACATCTCTGATTTATCTGCATTATAATCAATTTTTTTTCTTCTTTGTGTACCTTTTGAACCTGCTTATCTTCAGCTGTTCTTTCATACAGGTTACAAAATAATATTGTACTCTAAGTGCAAGATCAATTTTATGTATGCAAAGTTTAGCCAACTGATGTATTTTCTTAAAAAGTTATGAGTGAGAATAAGAATGTATATGGAATTGGAGAACCAGAAATTATATTAGTTAGCTGGAGATACTAGAAAAATTATGTGGTTTCACTACCATTTTACAACTGGTTACTAACAATAGAGACTGTGTGCTGACCTCTATTTCCAATTTTTATACTTCACTTCCTCATTGCACTGACCACTATCGATCTAATTTGTTGAAGAATTAAATTCATTTACAACAAACTAACAAGCTTCTGTACAGCAAAAGAGTTAGTAACCAAAATGAAGATACTTACTACTGAATGGGAGAAAATATGTGCACACCATACAACTGACAAAGGACTGATATTGAAGATCTGTAAGGAGCTTATACAGCTCAACAAAAACAAAGCAAACAACCGTATCAAAAAATGGGCAGAATAGCTAAAAAGATGCTTTTTCAAAGGTAAAATGGAAATGGCCAACAGACATATATTAAAGATGTTCATCATCACTTCTTATCAGGGAAATGCAAATCAAAATCACAGTGAGACCTCACACCTCACACTTAGAAGAATGGTCCAAATTAAAATAACCAGAAATAGCAAATGTTGGTGTGAATGTTGTGAAAAAGGAACATTTTTAAATATCTGGTGGGAATGTCAAGTGGTTTATTCACCATAGAAATATGTGTGGTGGTTTCTCAAAACACTAAAAATGGATCTACTGGTTGGCTTAGCAATTCCAATCTTAAGAATATGGTCAAAGAGCACAAACACACTAAGATGAATGAAAATTTCAACTCCTGTTTATTGCAGCACTTTTTGTAATAGCCAACATATGGGAAAAAACCCCAATGGCCCAAAAATTGATGAATAGATCAAGGAAATGTGTTATATATACACAATAGAATACTAGTCATGAGAAACTCATGCTATTTGTGTCAACATAGATGGAGCTAGAAGGGACTATGCTAAGCAAAATAAATCAGAAGGAAATAGTTAGTTGGGTGTAGTTGTAGGGGAAATACAGAGAAATCAAACACAGAGTAAGGAAAAAGATGAAACTTGAAAGCTGAATATTTCTTTTAGGTATACAGAGGGGAGGAAAAGGAAAGGGGTCAAAACAGGGGAAGGATGAACACAAGGGATTATGGTAATGTATCTCAAATGCTATGGTAGTAGGAGAAATATGGGAACTTCACCTGAGGGGAGAAATCAAATATTCTTCAAAAAATAAAAAACAATTAATAAAATAAATTATTTAAAAAATTTCAGTCTATGAAATTTTTTAGTGATTGAACACGGCATGAACTGAGACAAAAATTTGGGTCCACAATTTCATGGACCCAAAGTTATCTAATAAGTATTAGTTAACTGTTCACTTAGGTAATTTTCTAAGAACTTGGATAAACAAAAGATAAGAGATTCTTGCACTCATGGAACATAAATGAAATTATAGAAATCTACACAACTCAGAAAGACATTTTTTTCTTTTTCTTAAAAACACCAACATAAGGGCCCTCCCTGGTGGTGCAGCGGGTTAAAGCACAGCACAGAGAAGCTTAAGCAATTTCCGCATGAGTTCGATCCCTGCCTTCCCTGGAGGAGATCCATATGGGCGGCAGACCTCTCCTGACCCGCCCGCTGCTCCCCTCAGCAGTGTACTTCGTAGATTTGCCTGTTCTGCTCCCCTCTCTGCCTCTGGTGAATCCTCTCACCCTCCGCATCTCTGGCCTGTACCCCAGTTCTGTATGAGTAAATAAATAAATCTTTAAAAAAAAACAAAAAAACCTAAGATTTCTTATCATTAAATTACTGAAACTCTGGGAATGAACTATTCCTCAACAACTGCTATTTTATTCAGAATGGCTACTATTAAAATCTGATATATAAACAGTTAATCAGTTGACATAAATCCACCAATAGATTTCTAGAAGTCTTATATTCCCATGTTCAAACATGAGTGAAAATGTCATTTAATAATGATGTCCCCCTTAGAATGCATATAGTACACATATATAAACATATATATATATATATATATATATATATACACACACACACACACCTATACATATTTTATTTTGAAATCACAGGAATCATTCATGGGTTAACTACAAAGTACTGTACACTGAAAATACTTTTACTCTGTCTTAGTAGCCATCACTCTTTTATACATTGACAGCCACTTGCAGATATGTCTCTTTCTCTATAACTCTCTCATTCTATAATTATAATTCCTTTATTGCAAGTAGCAATGATCAGAATGTTCTTACTGGATTATGCTTAAATTTATTTAGTGCCCAACTGCCCTTTCTTCTAACAACTACAGTAACATTTTTGGATTATATATCCCAGAGCTTGATTCTATAGAAGACACAAGTTGCCTTTTCAGAGACATTTTTGACTAGAATTTATAATTGGAGAAAAAGTTCAAAATATTGCAAACAAGTTGCATCATATATAGCTACTTAACATGCATATGTATATGTAATTGTGAATATGGGTATAAATAGTTACAGAAAATTTATATCAAATGTCTTGTGGAGGTAAGAAAGAGGCTTTTTTAATCATCTTTTTTTATTATATTAGTTTATTTTTACACATTTTTGTTCATTTTTCCATCTCAGTTGCAATCCCCTTGGGTTTCCCATCACCAAATCACAAAAGTGATAAACTTTTTTTTTCATTTAAATTTCTATTAACACTAACAAATATATTTTTAAAGCTATTATAATAGTGTTTGAACAATGATCACTAAGCAAAAGCAAGGCCTTTGACTTTCAATTATTCACCATTCAATTATTCTAAAAAGCCTATTACAGCATCAATACAAGCATCAGGGAAGAAGGTATCCGTATTACAACCATTAATCCCAAAGACATTTTCCACTAAAATAGTGATAATAAGAAACCAATTTCAAAAACTAAAAGTAAGAAAATACATCTCTTCCTATCCATGAAGTCCCAACCGGACAAGAATGAGAAAAGCAGCAATGTTGTCATTTAATTAGCTATTTTTGTATCTACATTTGATATGGCAGAAAGAGAATGAACAGGAAAAAAAAGTTTCCCACTTTAATTAGACTTTTCAAATGAACAGATAGAAAGGATTGTTTCTACAAAGCATAACCTCAAAGAAGACTTACTGAATAGTTAGCAGGAAATCTTTTAATTACTAGAGTTGATAAAGAACTTTTGTGAAGTCTCCTTTATCTGGTTCAGATTCAATACTTTTCACTTCATATTTCTTAAGTATAAGTAAAAAGTACTTCAAGTTTTTTTTAAAATCTTAACTAAAATTTATTAGTTATAATCTTGAAAAAAATTACATTCATCCAGCAATCTTTAATCTTTTTGCTGAATATGTTTATAAAGTCCTGTGTTTTATACATGCACATGCACACACACACACATATACATACATATATACATATATATACACACACACACACATATATATAATTCCTGAGTTTGAGAAACAACTTTTAAATTCAATTGAAATTGAAGAGAAATTTAGTAGATAGAATTTATGAGCTACTAGTTAATATTCTGACACTAGATTTTAAAAGTGAAATTATTTTACTAGTATATATTGCAAATAATAGCTGCCCATTTTACACCTATATCAAAAGTTACATTGAATAAGAATAGTATAAATGAAACCCATTATTATAATTATTGCCCTTTCAGGCAGAGTTGCTTAAGTACCTAATATATTTAGTTGATGGTAGTATTAAAATTATTAATTATGTGTCTGGAGTAGATAAAAAGATTTATTCATCCATTAAAGAATAGCCACAGCTGACACACAGTTGTATGTTTTGACTCTGCAACAATAATTCAGTGTTAATTATTTTAGAGATGACTAGCAATGCTCAAATAGTTGTTATCCTTATCATTTCTCATTTCTTATCCCTCATGCATGTGTATGTGTACATACAGAGTTCTGTCTTTTTCATATGGATAAGTGTTTATGTCCACATACTTACTCTCATACAACATATCTATACATAATTAAACAAGTCCAAGTATACAGAATTGTATAGGTTTGCAAATGGGTTGATATATGAAATAAAGTTTAAAATATGGAAATATATTGATATAGACTGAGGCGGCAATATTAACTTATACAGATAACTAAATGGAGATGGAGAAAATGGAATTGTTTGGAAAGGGTAGAGAAAAAAAACAAGAGTGGCTTACTTGAGAAATTTTTTTCTTTTATGTATTTGTTATTAGATTTTAGTTTTTTCTTAATTTGCATATCTTCTTTATTTATTTTAATTGAGCTAATACTGGTGAACAACACCATACATAATACAGAGGTTTAGCATCCCAACTCCTCTGATGTATGTCACCACAACTCCTCTACTACCAAGTCACCCATTTCTTCACCATAACCCACCAGACCAATTCATACTTGTGAGAGCCCTTGAGTGGAAATCTTTGATCCAACTGGTTTGGGGCTATTCATAGATTTGTAAGTCAAAACAGTATGTACTCTTGTCCTAAGGCATCTTTCCTAATGTCTTCCTGGTAACCTTATGTAAAATAGGACCTTGCCGGGCCTTTCCTGGTGGCGCAGCGGGTTAAAGCACTGCACTAAGAAGCTAAAGCCACTTCCGCATGAGTTCGATTCCCGCCTGCCCTGGAGGTGACCACATGGCGAGGCAGACCTCTCCTGACCCGCCCGCTGCTCCCCTCAGCAGTGTACTTCATTGATCTGCCTGTTCTGCTCCCCGCTCTGTCTCTGGTGAATCCTCTCACCCTCCCCATCTCTGGCCTATACCCCAATTCTGTATGAATAAATAAATATTTAAAAAAATAGCACCTTGCCTTTCTATTTTTAAGACTCTTGATAATAGCATCTTATTACTCTCCATTACCTGGCATTATTCTGACTTCCTAATATTCTATAATATTCATTATTATCATAGAAAATTGACTGGGGAATAGATGTACTTACTAGTTAATTGTAGAATAAATGAACACACAAATAAGTGAATTCTATATTTAAGGATAAGTTTGTTAAAGTTATGAAGACCACTTCAGCTTTGCAGCTGTGTTTAAAAGAGGTAGGATATAAACAATGAAGGAGCACTAAGGTGGGGAGGATTAAAATATGTGCAATGTTCAGAATTTCAGATACATTGTTATGCTATAGGCTAGAGGGAGGTAATTAGTTCTGATATGAACTTACATTCTTATTGAAAAGGAAAATATTATTTCAATATTATTTCACACTACTCCAATTGTAAATAAGTAATACTTCCAGAATCATCAGAATCCTTATCTAGATAGAAAAACAGTCCCAACTTCTCTGTTTAAGTTATTAAGTACATGAATGGTTAATTTAAGAACTCCAAAGCTTAAATAAAATAAAAATGCTTGCCTTAATGAAAATGGTTCATGTACATTTCTACGTAAATATAGGTTAGATTTCCATGTAAATAAAGGTTAGGTGAGAGAAAGTTGAGGTCACAAATCTTGTTGCCTTACCACTTGCATAGTAGATACATCTGATAGCTTTTTCTTCAAATTTGACATCAGAGACCACTTAAATAAGTGAGACTTTTAACAAAATGTCATCTATGAATACTAAGAGTTCAAGTAATACCTAGAGAATTCATTAGGATCAAATAAATGTTAGAAAATTTATGGTTACTTTCAATCTTATTAAAAAACTCAGGTGTCAGAAATCAGTACAATTAATTTCCAATATCATTAATATGAAATTTGTTTTGTGTAAACTGAATATAGAAAATATGTTGGAACTAAAGTTATAGTTTTAAATAAGATATGGCTTATATCCTCAAGATGTTTTGGTGAGGAAGCCCCGTGAAATTAAAAAAATTAAAAATTAAAGTTAAAAACTCATGTGAGTATTAAACTATTTAAAATAACTTTAAGTTCTGAGAATGAGAATTAGTGTATAGCACATATGACAGTGTGACAAAAGTGAAGAAAGTTTCTCTGCAAATTATATTTAAATGACAATATAATCTGTATTTTAAAAAAGGTACACATGGTAGCACAATAATTTGATAACCATGTAGAAAAAACTTAAAATTGAACACAATCTCACAATATATGCAAAAATAGATTCTAAGGTAAAGATGAAGTATGGGAAATGAACAGTATGTAAGTATATAAGACTATTTAGCAGAAAACATTTTGAATAAGGAAGGACTTTTCATGCAATTATAAACCATTAAAGAAAAAACAATGATACATTCAATAAAAGAAATAACAATAAAATTAAACTTTGTGCATGAATAGATTAAAAAAGGTAAAAATTAAAATACAAGATATTTCCAGTGCATAACACAATAAAGGAATAGTAATACTATAGTATGAAATCTCATTCAAGAAGAAATAGGAAAGTTACCTTGCATAAAAATGGGTCAAGATACTAGCAATGTATTTACAATAGAGAAAACCCAAATAGAAAGTTAACATATGAAAATATGCTCAATATCAGGAAAAAGAAACAAACTACAGTCCCACTGAGACTCCTTTGCATTAACAAATCAGAAAGCACAACAGTACAACAGTATTAGCGAGCAGTATTTCCTCCACCCCTTTAACACTTGGTCTGGATGTCACTTTCTTAGCGTGATTCTTCTGATCTCTAGAATTTCATCTCTCTCTCTAGCAATCTCAGTACCTTGTTTTTATATTTTTTTAATCTATACTTTATCTATTTTCACCTGACATATTACATTTTCTTTATTTCTTTTCAACCCACATTTGAATGCAAGCTTCTCTCAGGCACAAAGATTTATATATTTGATTTATTGCTATATCCGCAGCATCTAGAACAGTGTCTACCACCTGGGTTCACAATATGAATGTGCAATGTATTTACATAAATAACTCAAACAGTTATGATGATGCACTTGCCATAAACTCCATGTTTCTAATTTAGTCATATTTTCTCTGATAAATTCTTGTATAGTTTCCAAAGGACATAGGTACAATAATATTAATTTCAATATTGTGGCAATAGGTAAATGGTGGAAACAACATGATAATCTAGCAATAAAATACTAGACATATTTTAATCCAGTCATACATTGGATGACCCTACAGCAGTTAATGTAAATGAAATAAATTTACCTATATGTCAACGTGGATAAATTTCCAAAGTACAAAGTTGAGAGGAATACACAACTTGCAGAACTGTACATACTGTTTGACATCAATTTGCAAAGGTGCAAATAATGTTTATGAATATATTAAAAAAGAATGCAAGTTTACAAGCAATCATGATAATGAAAAACACAATGTACAGAACTGAATTTGCTTCTAGGAAGAGAAAGGAGAATAGGATCAGATAAGTCTATAGTCAAAGCTGTTTATTTATATCGGGTTTCTTTTGCAGAATGCTGAGTACATAGGCATTTATTTTATTCTTTCCATTTTTTGCATGAATCTGACAAGAATATATCCAAAACTATCAACATATATGGTATAGACTAGTGTCTATTGGAAAGTGTAGGTGTATGAGATTTAGATATTTTGATATATTCAGGTTTTTAAAATTGATCGATTGGTTGATTGATTAATTGATTGACTGACTTAGGCATAAAAGAATTGGAGTACAGGCCAGAGGTATGGGGGTGCAAGAGGATTCACCAGAGACAGAGTGGCAAGCAGAACAGGTGGTTCTAAAGAAATATACTGCTGAAGGGATCAGAGAGCGAGACAGGAGAGGTCTGCTACGCCATGTGGGTTACCTCCCTGGCCAGGGATGGAACTCAAGGCTATGAAGGTGATAACAATACAACTTAACCCCTACACCACAAGGGAGGCCCTTTATTCAATTTTACAGATTATATATAAATTAATAGTTACTGTGGAAAAGAAACAATTTTTATAATATAAATGAATGCAAAGTTCTTTTAAATACAAATATTCTTGGTATATGGAATGAATCTACTTGCAACAAGTTAAATTATGTTGAGGAAAACTTTTCAAGTTGAAGTTCATAAATACTTGTATTTATAAGCAATCATTTTGGAAAGTAATTAATTTAATAATAAACTAATAATAAAGCATCAGCAAACCAATGTAATAGAATAATTGTTCTTTCGGAATATTTTAATAAAGTTCATTAATGAATTCCTTATGAAGTTGCTCCCAGCTAGAAATATACGACCAATTTTTATGTCAGGCTGCTTAATGCATCTTATAAATATGAAAATTGCTTTTGTAGAATATAAATTAGTATATCTTAAGCTTTGCAGATATTTTTAACACAAAACACACCAAGGAATTTTTATTCAGGATCTGTAAAACATGCTAAGCAAGAATTTAACAAAATGGCTTATATTTTGTTCATGTTCAAGGAAAAAATAAATTGTAATAATCATCAGTTTCAATTCCTATATCTGTTTTTTAACTGCTACAGAAACATATCAAATTGTTTTCTAGGCATTACTCACTCTAAAAGTGGGTTCCTGGGTTATACTGCTTTAGATAAAAGGAATCAGTCTGGGAAGATTCTTCTGGTGCATTGTAGTTACTGTTTTTGTGGCATGAGTTATATGTTTCCCCCAGACACTACTGATTTCAAGGCAGTTTTCATGAAAGTCAGGTCTTAAATCTCCTACAGATCACACTGTGTTAGCTATAAAACCATTCCTATTCTTTCAGATATAAAAGTTCTTAATTTCAAATTATTCCTTTCCCAATTTTCCAGGTAGCTAGAATTAGACAAGACATGTGATATGATTGTTCAGTAAAGCAAGGGATAAAATACATTTAATACCAATAAAATTACTTTCATTTCTTATTCCTCTTAGCATGCATGGACTGAAGGAAGCTTCCCTCACCCGGGATAAGTCTATATCTAAATGTCAAAAACTATAACTCTCTGTGAAGGTTGCTTATTAAGAATTTGCTATGGTTCATTTTACAATGACACCTTCATATTCAGTGGTGTCAGCGTTTGGAGCAGCAATCCAGGATCAATTCATCTTGGCATTAAAAGGAAAAGGAAAAAAAGAAAGGAAAAGAATTGATGGCTTTACAAGAGCATATGGAGTCATTCAAAGTTGAAACCGATTCATTATGGCATGCCCACACAGTCACCTTCCAAAGCGCCCATCCCACGCCCATCTCAAACAGCAGGCACCAGTTGAACAGTGATAGCCCTTAGGAATACAAAATAACCTTAATGTCTCATTTGCTTAAGCAACAAGATAATATCTTATGCTAAGATCTTATGCTGAACCTGTAGATAAGGTTACATTGAGGTACAGAACTTGGTGTGAGAAAAAAGACAGGAATTGTTTCAAAGTCTTTTCTTAAAATGATCTTTATCAACCACAATCAAGTCCTTAAGAAGACAGTGTCAATGTACTCTGGAGAACTAGTGATGAAAAATGAAATGAGTTGCAAACTCCTTTTTGCAACTAACTCTATCTCTGTCCTTCACATATAACAATAGCCATCTTTTATTCGGAGGTTATCTAAGGTGATTTTTTAGAATGACAATTGAATTAATAGAATATTCAAAAGTAGAATCTTTGCAGTGAAGATAAAGTTGCACAAGAGATTACTGATGAAAAATTACCAAAATATTTGTGCAGAGTTAAGTTTTATTTACATATGGGGATGAAGATATGTATAGTTTAAATATAGAAAAAAATATTTAATTACTCATCTAGAAAAGTTCAGGAAAACACCTGAATTCATTCACAACACAGAGAAAGAAAACTGAAACTTATCCAATGTAAAGTGACACATTAGGTTACTATAATAAGAGCTTAGGCTTTAAACTAGTTTAGGTAATAATAATAATGCTTATCCTGTTGATTTTCCATAGTCTTTCTGCTGAAAAACTCAACTTCACTGTTGTAAATTTTCCCCTGACACACTAGATCCAGTTAAGTAAGGACTTTTACCTTATTTTACCTAGAAAATCACTGAGTTTTAGTTGGCAGAGTCTAGGTTTTGAGCAGATCATCACACTTCAGAATATTGCCCAAAATGACAGTAAGACTTCTGGAGTTGTGGTTCACAAAATTAGGTTTTTATATTAGGTATTGTCATGAAACTAGCATTATAAATTTATAGCCAGTGATAAGGAGAAACATTTTGAATAAAACACAAAAGTTTCAGTTGTTTAATTTCTCCTATTCCAGGACTCGTCACATTCAGGAATCTCAGCTTAAAATTCACATTATGACACAGCCGAATACAGTGCCTTGAAGTCCTGCTGACTGAGAATATCTTGAAATTTAACTTTGGCTTTTTCAACTGATCAACTCTGACATGTTGGCAAGCTACCTGACCATTTTAAATCTAAGATTTCCCTTCTGAAATATAGACAATAATATTGAAGTTGGGCTTTAGGGGTACTGCAGCCATCCAAGGACAGCTCCAGTGAAGAGAGGATACTATTTCGGGGTTCTTCACCACCACACACAACTGCAAGATCACTCAGGCTCAGAGAATAATAATCATGGGGGTTGTTTAACAAACGTGGGAAACGAAGAGTTACTAAGTCTATTGGGGGAGGGGGGGCGCACCTATCTCATGCTCTTGCCCTCCGTGTTCAGAAGTCCCACAGAAGGCCGCTCTTTCAAGGCTGTGCCTTCCCTCCAGTGAGGGCCTCTGCAGCAGACTGAGCCCATTTTACGGTGACAGCCAGAGGTGCTCATAGGCGGGCTATTGAGACGATGCTGCGACTGGCTGAAGTTTCGGGTTAACAGACCACAGGGAAGGCAGCAGAAAGTGATGATAAAGCTCAATGAACAGCAATCTGTGAGCTCCTGACCCGCGCCAATAGCTTATGAGACGCTAGGACTGGGTCTATGGTGCTCTCTCCAGTTGGGACAGCAAATGGACCAGAGGCAATGTCAACTGTCCCATTTCCTGCAAAACTTAGCAGCTTTTCTCCACAGAGTTCAGCCACAAAGTCGTCTTCAATCTTTCTCCTTTTCTGAGGTCAGGTACAGAGTGTGGTGAATCTAGGCTGGGACCCGGGACTTGAGAACAGGGATAAATCTGTCTTCTTTGTATCTGCTTCTAGGCTTCCCATCCTCCATGAGTCCTCTTAATTGGTCCATTAACCTGCCTGCTACCTAAGGGACTGACTGTCCAAAGGAAGATTTTTGACGTATGCAGATAACCCACCACTTTTTTTTTTTTTTTTGAACTGATCCTGCTACTTAAGCATCTGTGAGATAAATACCGGTTTTGCACTGCAGTACACACAACAGTGACTTTCCTGAGGAATTACCTGTGTCCTTCCCACCTGTGTCCTTCCCACAATAAAATAATATATATTTTCTCCTCTTTAATGGTAACAAATATCTTAATTAGCTCATAAAAGTGGTTACATGAAGATTAATAATGCCAATAAGTCAAATTTTATATATCTTTAAAATGGATGATTCTGCAACTTTTTCACCTTGGTTTCTCAAATACTTCTTGCAGTGACAGCCTTTCTTATAACACTTTGCAAATATTATATTTCTTCTAATACAATATTTCTTCATTGGCTCCTACATTAATAGTAGTAAAAATAATAATAGTAACAGATGTTGACAGTTTGATAATGGTAACAGTTATTTACAGGTAAATAAGATAACATTTATGTCAGATTCACCCTACTTATCCCTTTACTTTCTTCCTAATTACATTTCTATAACCACCACCAAAAGCAGAATTGTTATGCTCACCTGTTTGTAAGTGAGAGGAGGAAACATTAGCGAAACCCTCCTAAAAGTACACATTTGTAAATGGCAAAACTAGGCTGAGAATCCAGCTTTGTCTAAAACCAAAGTAAAAATTGGTTTTTACCTGATTATACTGCATTGCTTCTATTATAAACAGTACTCTTTTAGTGAATGGTGGTAGATGTCATCTTAAATAACTTGATGAATAATTTTGTAATTAACTAGACTACTAGAATGAATGTCTTTAAATTTTAAACAAAAGCTTTAAAATTAAATTTAGCTTATTCCTAATGAAATTTACTATAATTTAACATTACAACATTTTATAATGGTTAGTTCACTTTAAATTCATCTTAAGCATAAATTTGCTTGCTTAAGAGAACTGTTTCAGAATATAAGAACCAAAGTGCCTTTGTCTTTAATGTAACTTCAGTTCAAATTGATAATTGGACCATTATTAAAATGGTCACATGAAAAATTCTAGTCTCCAAATTTCATAATCCCAGATTTTTTCAAATATCCAAAACTGATTTGATTAATACTTGTAAAATCACTGAACAGCCTTAAAATTCTTATCTTCCTTTTGTTACAAGAACTTCAGCATTTTCTGGAACAATGTTTAGAAAGACTAAGGCACAATGGGTTAATGTCCTCTGACATTAGTCTTGTCTTCAAAAATCTATTCTTAAGTAGTTACAGTGTGGAAAACATTGTGTGCATGAGCTGCATATAAGATTGTGAAGGCAGATCTGTACACAATTAAAATACCACACACAATCTAGGTTGATATGCATTATAATAAAAGTAAAAATTTTGAATTACAGAGGAGGGAATGACTATTGGGCTATAAGAAACTTTATAGATAAACATTTGAGCAGGAACTGGGGGGGAACAAACACAGTTTCACATTTGATCTGAAATGTGCACCTGGAATTTGGCAGTTGTTTGAGAAGTTTCATTGAGAAAATTTTACAGTTTTTAGTTTTGTTCATTCTATGTTGCTTCAGGTTTTTTTTCATTGCTGGAATCTCCAAGGGAGGAGTAAATTTCCAAAAATATCAAATCCTGCAATGTCAAAGATCATGTCTTGAAAAGCAGACTTGAGTGAGACAATTAGGAAATCATTTCTAATTTTGCTTAGAGAAGTTTAAGAAATATTGGGAATGGTGAAGTTGCTTATAGTGAACAGAAAGAATTAATTGTGAGGCAAGGAAGTGGTGAGAGGTTATGTCAAAGGGAATGTCATTTGAGCGAGAAGTCAAGCTAAGTAAAAGAAAGAAAAAGCAAAGTTCAGGACCAGCTGAGTTAAAGAATGGATGAGTGTTGAAGGACAAAAATGTGTTCAGGCTGTCGGTTTCAAATAGGTTATTCTCCTATGCTGGGAGAGAAAGTACAAATATGTCACCTTTTGAAATAAAATTTAGTAACCATTAACACAGTACAGTATGTTTACTCATTCATGTAAGAAGTCCAAATTAAATAAGGTGTGTGTATGAAATTATGTCTTATATATAGTCTATATTTTTCTGACTTAGAACATCTTAAAATAAAGCAGTATATATTCATTTTTCAGAACTTTGTAATAAATAGCCATATAGCCAATAATAGGAAGATGACTTTTTCTTTTTTTCTTTTTGAGAAAGTTAAGGCTTAATGCAGTAAATTGACTTGTTGAAGAACAGAGAGGTAAGAATAGACAATGGGTTATTTCTATTGATCTCATTCGTTGTTCTCTGTCAAACTTCTAGTCAACTGCTTTGATCCTCTCTCCAATGATGGTCTTAAGAAGCACTGATATGCTACACAGAGTCAAAGAATGGCAAAGTATCAGCAATTTTCATGGCATCATACTGACCATTAAGCTTGGCTGGTGATGGACATATCTAATTATGTCCTAGGAAGTTGGTGGGGGGCATGTGGCCAGCGAAAAGGTCAGGATTAAGTAGCAGAAAGAAGCTTTGGATAGGAGGCTCATAGATGGTGCAATTAAGAAGGATGGTGGTCTAAGTATGAAGAGGAGAGATGTGTACACTGTTTGGTAGCCACAAATTGAATGTTTTGTGAGTTGATTCTTTCTGATCCTCAAATTTTTGTCCATTTCTTTCTTCCTTGTCCAGTCCTTTTTCTTTCAACTTAAATTTTATGCATTTCAAGTGTCACTTAGAATATAACTACCCATTTTTATCCTTGATCTAAAGAATACCTGTTCCTTGTTTTGTAGTCATGTGTCCTGTCTTTAAATTCTTAGTTGCTCTGGGACTATCTCTAAAGGCTGATTTAGTTGCATTCTACTTAACATACTTATTTAAGAATTAGTTTTGCTCACAGTAGTGAAATAATTTCACACACACACACACACACAAACACACACACAAACACACACACACACATTTTTTTTTTATCCAGCATTTTATGTTCCCAAATTAATGATGTTGAGTTTCTGTCTCTGTTCACACATGATAAAATTACTCTGGCTTTTGAATAATAGTCAAAAATTAAATCTCTCAGTTTGTCTCCTATAGCAACATAGTATTAATAACAATTTGCTATAGCATTACAATTACTTACTGTGGAATTTTCAGTAGAGAAAAATAACATATTCTACCAATTGTAACAATGTTCATTAAATATGTAAGTCTTCCCCCAACACTTAGATTGTTCTTAACTTTTTGCTCTATAGTTAATGTAGAAAGTAAAACAGCTTTGTAATTTCACAAAACTACCCATAGGAGCTACAAAGTTTTCAGGTCATAATTCTTCAACTAATTTTCATTTGAATCAAACATCTATCTCTGACTTCTTGGATTCTAGCATTATGTTATGTGGATAAAGCAGATATCAAACAAATGTTCAGTTTACTTTTATCCTCACAATACTGTGAATTATACAGTTTCTAAAGGCCATACTAAGCTTAACCTTATTAGAGTTTCTTCCTTCTAGGAGCTAATAAAATAAGTAAACTGCTTTAACATATTCAAATTTGTACTTATCAAATATCTTGTAAATGCAAAACAAACCTTTAGAATTCTTTAGCCTGACTACTTAAAAGAAAGAGTCAACATAAGGAACAGATGTATTGATTTGTTGAAATGTACAACATTAATATAACAGATTTAATGCAAGCAAAAATTACTAACAAACTGTCTAACTTGGAACTGCTTTCTCTAAGTAAAAATATTTTTCACAACATTTATATTAAATGAGTAATGATACTGGTAGCAAATCATAAAAAATAATAGATTAGTTAATATGTACATTCTAAATTATAATGTGCCTGAGAAAGTACAGTTAGCTATGACTTAGTAAATGAGACCAATTTGCAAAAACTGTATGGCTACTAAAAATAACATTTGCATTCTTCACTCAATGAACACTGTGTGAACATATATGAAGTATAAGTCTGAGTTGGCTAGATATAGGAAGACTCAAGAGCTTTAAATGTAACAGGTGAGCAACATGATATAAGAATATGTCATACTACATAGTATATAATTAAGACCATGCTATATAATGGCTTGAATAGCATGAGGTTGAGAACCCATAATTCCAAATATTTGAATACAAGCTGGAAACACTGAAATAAAAATATTTAATGGTTATCACATAAAATGACTAGTGCTAAGAACTATGGATAACTAGAATTTATTGCTCCTTTTAATCAGTAAATATGTTTCTTGATATTTCATGTATATAAACTCATTGATGTTCTACAGTACCTCCATGAGTGAATGTGTTTGGCTTTTTCCAGGAGAGCTTGCACCTCTGTATGTTTGCATTTGCTGTTCTTCTGTCTGGGCCATTCTCAATTTAAATATTCATGTGACTTGTTTCCATGTCCTTCAGCTCATCTCACAAAGGATATACAAGTCAAGCCTTCTTCTCTGTTATTTATATAAAACTTGCAACCCATCCCTCAATTTTTCATCTTGTATTATTTTTATTTCCTTAGCACTTATCAGCTGTTAGCATATTCTATATTTTTCTTATTTATTTTCTTTTTACCTCTCTTCCTCAATTGAATATATGTCCTGTGAAGGGAAGAATTTTTTTTTCCTTTTTCACTTTTATATAAATGGTTCCAGAACAATCCTGGGCATACAGTAATTCAGTAAATATTTGTTGAGTGAATGTCCTTAGGCCTTTTATAACTAGACATACAGAGCTTACATGTTAATCAAATTTCTTATATTTTCACATATATTATATTGAGTATCAGTATACAAAATTATATACAATAGCCAATGTATGTGTGTGTATATGGATGTATATGCATATACATACACATACATATGCAGACATTCTCATTTTAACAATCTAGGGATTTAATTAGGAATACTTGAATATACTCTAGGATATATGTGTGTGTATATATATATATATATATATATATATATACATATACCCACCTATATTATACATATACATAATTTATGTATATATACATATACATATACACACATATAGATACACAATATAGACAAAACACAATCTCATATCCTGAGGTATATTTTATATAATGTATGTAAAATAACATATGTATGACTAAATAACATTACATATACTCTCTATATAAGTGAAAATAAAATATTTTTTAGTATATAATCACTAGCACCCAGTTCAAGTAACTATATTCTACTGGAAATATATGAAGTAGGGCTTCCCTGGTGGTATAGAGTTTATGTCTCAGTGCTATCACCTCCACTACCTGATTTCAATACCCAGACAGGGATCTAACACACAGGTAGCACAGAAAATCTTTCCTGTCTTGCCTGCAGTTCCCCTTAGCAGTGCATTTCAGTAACTCTACCTGTTATGCTCTGGTGAATCTTCTCACCCTCCACACCTCTGTTCTAGCTCTGTTTAAAGAAGATATTTACTGAGTTTCATTTGGGACATCTTAAATTAAAAAATAATATAAGTATGAAAACATATTGTGGGGCACATTAAAGATGATAACCAATTGTATTTCACATTTGAAACAATAACATTAAAAACTATTGCATGAATCTTTTATAACTGGAAATATAGCCAGCTGTATATTAAAATTCAATTGTGCCCCCTTGGTGGCACAATGGGTTAGGACTCAGCACTGCAAGCTGAGGTGACCCACATGGTGCGGCAGACCTCCTCTGACCGCTCGCTGCTCCCCTCAGCAGTGTACTACATGGATCTGCCTGTTCTGCTCCCCACTCTGTCTCTGGTGAATCCTCTCACTGCCCCTGCACCTCTGGCCTGCAACCCAGTTCTGTATGCATAACTAAATAAATATTAAAAAACCAGTTAAATAAATATTTAACTAGGATAAATACATATTCATATATTAAATATTAGAACATATATTGTAATAGTCAATAAATGAAGTCTTATATATATTATATTTAGTGTAGTTTAGTTTTCCTAGAGAGAAAAAAAAGGCTTCAAGGAGTTAAAGATAAGCATTTAGAATTGAACTTTAATAAGCCAAGCTTATTTAAATTTGTGATGAGAGTATTTCTTTCTGGTTCAATTGCTTACTATTTTCCTCAAGAACTTACTCATGACAGCTCATTAGGAAAGCAATTTGCCATTTTTTATCAAAAGGCTTCAAAATTTTCAGACCGTTTGATTTAGTAACACATTTCTGGGAATTTATGCCAAGATGATAATTTAAAATTTAGGAAGAGCTTTATACACAAATGTGTTCATGACACAGCTGTTAGTTTATTTAAAAATAATTAATGTTATATGATAATTAATATTCCCTGAGTATACAAGCATATAAAGTAAAGATGTTGCTGTATATTACAATATTTCCTTTGTTATATATATTTTTCCTGAAGTACCTCATGCCTACCATCTCTCAGAAATCACCATATCAATCATCTTTTATTATCTTGAAGCATAAACTTTTAGAATTTGTTTTACACCCATAATATTGTTTTACAAAAAAGGTTTATATCATAGGATCAATGATTTTTATGGAATGCATACATAAAGTTTAATACTATCACTGTATAAACTATTTTATATATATATATATATATATATAATAAGCTGCCATATAAACTTTAGAATACAATAAAATATGTATGCTGTACCAAGCATAGTATGTTGTACTAAGAGAAAGGCAATATATAAAATTACATATGGAGTTAAATATATAAAATAGTCATATACAGTCTACAGTGAAATAAATTCAAATTTTATCTGTTATCTTTTGAGTGATAGGATATTGGGTCACTACCTTTATGTTTGATTTTTCTGCAAATTTTTAAACTTGCAAAGATGGAGAAAATTGGTGACTGAGGAAATTCCTTGTTTTATTCACAAGATGACCATCCAACAGTTAAACAGAGAGATATTACAATACTCAGTGAATCCAATAGTTCGTGGTGGAACTGGAAATTGAAGATCAATGCAGACAAACAGAAAAAAGACACTTGTCACTGAACAGAAAATAGAGGGAAAGCAATGTCAGGAAGCTATTATTGGGCTAGGGGGAAGACACATAGTGTTTGCCAGCTCAGCAGAAACTGTTGGTAGAGAAGAATTAAACAGTTTGAATTGACAACTGTTGACTGAGGGGAACACACAGAGAGGGGCTGAGGACTTCCCACAGTCTGGATCTGCAGTTAAAAAAAAAAAAAAGCGGCCCTCCCTGGTGGCGCAGCGGGTTAAAGCGCTGCACGGGGAAGCTAAGGCCACTTCCGCATGAGTTCGATTCCCGCCTGCCCGGGAGGAGATCCACATGGCGTGGCAGACCTCTCCTTGCCCGCCCGCTGCTCCCCTCAGCAGTGTACTTCGTCTATTTGCCTGTTCTGCTCCCCACTCTGTCTCTTGTGAATCCTCTCACCTTCTGCATCTCTGGCCTGTACCCCAGCTCTGTATAAATAAATAAATAAATCTTAAAAAAAAAAAAAAAAGCTCTCCCTGGTGGTCTGGTGGCACAATGGGTTAAAGCACTGCATTATGAAGCTTCCCAAAGCCACAGCAGCATGAGTTTGATCCTCCGCCAGACAGCTGACCCATATGGCATGGCAGAACTCTTCTGACCTGCCCACTGCTACCCTGAGCAATGCATTTTGTCAATCTCCCTGTTCTGTTCCCCAATCTGTCTCTGGTGAATCCTCTCACCCACTTCACTGGGCCTGTACCCCAGTTCTGCAAGCATAAATAAATCTTTTTTTTTTTAAGATTTATTTATTGATTGATACAGAACTGGGGTACAGGCCAGAGATGCGGAGGGTGAGAGGATTCACCAGGAACAGAGTGGGGAGCAGAACAGGCAGATCGACGAAGTACACTGCTGAGGGGAGCAGTGGTCAGGTCAGGAGAAGTCTGCCACACTATGTGGATCTCCTCCGCGGCAGGCCGGGATTGAACTCATGCGGAATTGGCGTAAGCTTCTTAGTGCAGTGCTTTAACCCGCTGCACCACCAGGGAGGGCCCACTTCTTCTTCTTCTTCTTTTTTTTTTTTAAAGAAAGAAAACAGCGTGCTTGACTGCACTCCTCTTCACTTATCCCTTAAGATGGGTACTGATCTTAAGAAGATCATTGGTAACTCACAGAAAACAGAGACCCTCATTATACAAATGCACTGAGCACTACACAAAGACACACTGTAGTGAAATTATGAAGTATAAAAGACAAACAAAAAATACTGAAGGGGGAACAGGTAACTTATGAAGTATTATAATCAGACTTATTTCAGGCTTCTCAGTAGAAACCATACAAGAAAGGCAATAATGGAATGATATATTAAACATTTCAGGTAAGATCTGCTAACTGCAAATACTGTATTTTGCAAACTTTTCTTTCATATATTATGAAGAAATAAAGGGTTTCTGGACAAAAAGAAAATATAATTTGGAAATATCAGACCTTTCCTATCAGAAACATAGAGAGAAATTCTCCTGCTTAAGAAAATAAACCAAATTATAGCTGATAAAAGAAATACAGCCAGAAAACTAAAGACAAAATCAAAGTAGCAATCACCTAATACATGAAAAGAATGAACTTATCAACCAAAATGTATAAAGTGCTAGTCTATTCAAAAAATGGTCTGGAAAAATTCGACTGTATTACATGAAGGGATAAGTAGATATACTGAATCAAAGAAATTTTGAAACTCTTGCACACTGTGTAAATAGATTATAGACTTGAATCGAAGAGATTAAACCATAAAGTATATAGAAGAAAACACTCTGAGACCTTAACTTTAGAGCTGTCTTTAGACACTTAACTCCAGCAGAAAGGGAAACAAAAGCAAAGATATACAAATGTGTACATCAAACTAAGGAGCATTTGTACATCAATGAAACTATCAAACAAAAAGACAACCTACTGAATGGAAGAATATCTTGCACATCATATTTCATACAAGAACTTGATAACCAAGTTTGGCCAAGAACATATTCATTTAACTCAACAAAATGCAAGCAAAAACTAAATCAAAAAAGACTGACGGGCTAAGTAGACTCTTCTACATAGAAGACATACAGATAATCCACAAGCATTTGAAAAAATGCACATAATTGCTCATGTCTCTCTATGCACAAACCCTACAATGGTTTTCTGCTTCTCTTAGAGTGAAAGGAAATAACCTTACAGTGGCCTGTGATTTCCCCAGACTGCCTTGTCCATGATTATCTTTCTGACCTAATTATATACTTCTCTTCAATGCTCTCTCCATTCCAGTGACCTCTTTGCTAGTTTTTCATCACAGCAAATATTCTTGCACATCATATTTCTCACTAATAACCCTTCTCACTAATAACCCCTCTTTCTTGAATGCTCCTATCCTAGCTATATGCAAGTCTTAATCAAAATTTCCTTGATGTATCCATATGCATATTATCTTATCAAGGAAACCTCCAAGTCTATCCTTTGTAAAACTGCAAACTGCCTGCTGTACTCCATAATTTTCTACCTTTCATTTTTGGGGTACATTTATCTTTTAAGGTTTTAGATAATTTACTTATTTCTTGTGATCAGGGTGATGATTCTTCTTATTGAAATATAAATTCCATGAAGATAGGGACTCTCCCTATCATTTACTGAGGTATTTTAAACCTATAAAGCAGTGCTGACAGAGAGTAGTTACTCAGTAAACATTTGTTGAAGGAATATGTCTGTACTACAGAGACAGGAGTCTGAAAGCATTAAGATGGATTTGGAAACAGTTGTGCTGGTAATGACCTGTTGTGAAAGAAAGAGTGAGGACAGAGAGGAGGAGGGATATGAGATGCTCCTAAGGCGTTGAATGAAAGGCATGGGTGAGGATTGGCAGTGGACTTGAAAAGTACAAGTTAAATATATCTGCTTAGATAATTGAGTCAAAAGTGATAAAATGAATCAGGTAAATTAGGAAGGAGAATACAAGGAAAGAAAGTTTGGGCAATAGTGAAATAGAAAGTTCAGTTTTTAATACTTTGACTTAGAGTTAGTGTAAAGTAGTTAAGGAAACACATCTTGTCTAGAAGAATACTAATTATATTAGCTATAGCAACAAGAACAGAATAATTATGTGATAATTTTGATAACATTTAATGAAAATTAACTATATGTAAGGTTAAGTCCTTTACATTAATAGCTCTTTAAAATCTTCCTCCTGCTCCCATTAAAGATGAAGAGTATGAAAGATTAGAGAAATTAATGACAGTATTCCCAAAATGACAATTTAGTCTAAATTGAATTTATTAATAACACATAATGAATAAGCAGATGAAATTTGACAAACGAGAGCCCTAAAATTAAAAAAAAGTGAAAGTCAGGGAGTGAAAATGTGTGAGAACTTGAGCTTGAGGTCAAGAAGGGATACACAACAGCTCACTACAGTTGCACACACAGGTGAAGAATCGTGTCTAATTCTTTCCTCCTCTTCTTTATATAAGAATAGGAAGAATGAGAATTAATTTGCAGGAACACAGTTCTTGTATTCATATGTCAGCAAATTTTTTTTTGCCCTTTTTGTTCTTTATTAAGTTAGGAAATATTGCTTTTTATTCCATTTGTAAATAACCTGGACTAAGGGAAGAGAATCCACATTTTCAGTAAAGTTAAGTTACTCCTTGCAAAATATTACCACTTCCTATCACTTACTTTGTATTACTTTATTTGTTAGAAATTTATCAATAAGATAATATGAAATTGGTCAGTTTTATAATAAAATTGTATGCATTTGTAATCTTGAAACACAGGGAGGTCTTAGGTGACTTATTCTGTCAAAATCAATTTTTAAATTGATTTTCCCAATTTAAAAATTCAAAAATGTAAAAGCATATACCTTAGCATATTCCATAAAGAAACCTGAATAAGAGCTATTTAAAAAAATAATGAAAACTGTGAAGTATGTTTTCAAATTTCAGTGTTTGTAAGAAAAAATGTGCTAAATAATTTAGCTAAAGAAAATTATGATTTTTTCTGCTAAAATATTTCTTTTCACCTTACCATTTAGAGAGTCTTCAGTACCAAAACCAATAATACCAATGGGAAATATAAAAAAAAATCATTCTAAGGAAGAAATCTAATCATCTGCATTTATAGTAAGCCTAAAAAAATTATTGGATCATAATAAAAATTTGCTTTATTAATCATGGATATGCTTGTTTATTTAAGTGGACCAATATTTAAATATTACGATAAAAAAATTTATTCTTCAGTAACACAGACACAGTGTAAAATTTTAGGTCAAGACAGATTTAGACTACAGGTTTATGTAGGACTACTTGTGGAAATAATGACCAATTTGAATGTCACAGAGAAGCAATGATTAATGGCTATACAGATGAGAATGAGTTTTAAAGAGCTTTCTAAAGATAAAATCTTGAGATTCTTAGAAATCAGCTTTATTAGAAACTTGTTTTCAGCATTAAATTTGTGGTAACTTAAATCTGAAGAGGTGTGATCCTATGTATCTGTATCATATACAGTTATAAGCCAATTTTACTTCAATTAAAAAAAAATTAAAAAATAGGACCTTCCTGGCAGCTGAGAGTTAAGTCTCAGTGCTGTCGCCTCTTTGGCACTGAGTTGTCCCACGTGGCACAGAAGACCTCTCTTGTCTCACCTGCTGCTCCTGTCAACAGCTGTTTTGATTAATCTGCCTGTTCTGCTCCCCACTCTGTCTCTGTGTGGGTCCTCTCATCACCACCCCATCCTGGCTTACACCCCAGATATTCTACAAAAAAAATAAATAAGTAAATAAAACAGTAAAAAAGAAAAGAAGTTCCATTGGTCTACTACATTGTTCTGGCAGTAGCAGCAATCGACATTGACAAATTATGATGTGTAAGGTGATGAAAAACATATTTTGAAATATGGTAAGTCTTTTCATATTCAAAATACTTTCAACTATTCAATTTCAAAATACTTTCCTATCTGTGGCTATAAGGTGTTAATAAACATTAGCATTATTCAGTTGAAAGGAAGCATTTTTCACTGTGGATGGAAAGTGTTTTCAACTTTTGGAAATGTTTTTAGGAAATGCTTTGGGTTGGAAAACAAAAATCTTTATTATTGCTTGCTCAATACTAATTTTACTGTGCAACTTAACCTTGAACAAAAACACATATTTCATGAACAAGCATATAGTATTTGGAAACTTAGTGAATATTGCTTACTATTAAGTTGGAAGAATGGGACATTCCTTGTCTTCCCCACTTCTCACCTAAAACTTTTGTTCCACCTGAGAAATAGATGGCTGGATGTGCAAGTGCTGCATCTACACCTGAGCATCCATCATGGGCCCACCACCTGGGTTCACCTGGCCAGTCCATTGTGCCCCTTTCACTCTGTTTTTACCCCCTTCCCACTTTGTAGCTTCAATCCCACAGTCAGCAAGTAGGAGTATATATATATATATATATATATATTTAAAGATTTATTTATTTGTGCATACAGAACTGGGGTACAGGCCAGAGGAGCAGAGGTGGTGAGAGGCTTCACCAGAGACAGCGTGGGCACAGAACAGGCCGACTGACGAAGTACACTGCTGAGGGGAGCAGCTAGAATGTCAGTAGAGGTCTGCTGTGCCATGTAGGTCACTTCCTGGGTGAATATGAAACTCATACTGAAGTGGTGTTAGCCTTTCAGTGTTGTGTTTTAACCCACTGTGCCACCAGGGAGGGCTGCAAATAGGAATATCTTAACAAAAGCATTAAGGAGACTGAGAGATGTTTTTGTTGTGGACTATGTAACATGTAGCAGATTCTTGAAGAAAACATAAAAGTAATAGACATGAAATGTAATCTTGAAGCAAAATGACTATGAAGTATAGGAAATGGTGATAATTTGATTTTGTGAGCATCTTTTGCACTGCAATTAAAAGGTATTTAAGATTTAGACATTATTTTTAGTCAGATTGATAGAGAAAATAATTTTCTAGCATAAATTATTTATAGTAGATGGGACCTCCCTGGTGGCTCAGTGGGTTAAAGCACAGCACTAAGAAGCTAAAACTACTTTAGCATGAATTCGAGTCCCACCTCAGAGGTGATCCACATGGTGCTGCAGACCTCTCCTGACCCCCCCGCTACTTCCCTCAGCAGTGTACTTCATCAGTCAGCCTGTTCTGCTCCCCACTCTGTCTCTGGTGAATCCTCTCACCGCCCTTGCATCTCTGGCCTGTACCCCAGCGCTGTATGCATAATTAAATAAATCTTTAAAAAAATATATGTTTATAGTAGATTTTCTACTTTCTTCAGATGTTTATAGGATATAAAGGACTTCTGAAATAAAGAGGCACTGGAGAACAAAAGTAATAGTCTCAATGAACACAGCTGATTAACTGGCATACCTGCTGTTTCTTATCTCAAGTTGTTAGCTAGAGACATACATATTTAGATGGACTTAGTGCCACACTTTGCCACACTTGCCAAACTGCCAGTGTGTACAAATGCCAGTGTGTAGAATACTTCACTCTCTTCACATTTCTCTATAAAGCTGAAAGTAACTTAGCTAATTTTATTTTATTCTGTTGAAAACTAGTATTCTATGCCATTTACAGATAATATGCAAAACTGTTAAAGACCCAAAAAACAGAAGATTTAAAAGTATAAAATACTAGTCATCTAATCTTCATACTATTCTTTTCCATTCAGTATTTTAAAAGGGTAATATATTTAGCTACTGAAGGAAAAAAGCTTATAAATGTTTATATTTTGAGTTTATGTGAGGACAGACTGTATCTATCAAGAAACCCTGTCTCAGTATAAAATATAGAATTTCTACAAATTGGTTAGCTAGCTTCAGTGTAGGAAGTGCACAATTGATGATGTATAATAGAGGAGAAGAGATTAGGATTTTGCCAGATCAGAGAATTCAAATAAGGGTTCAGTATATAGTTGTACATTTTCTTCTCCAGGATAAACTATTTAACAATAATTAATCCCCAAATTAGGAAATAAAAATCGTGGGAATACTTTGTAAATCCACAGGATGATTTATGGAGGCAAATGTGAAATAGGTGTTTTATGGAGCCTGAGGCAAAAGTAGAATCTGGCAGACTGTATTCCTAAATGTTTAAAGTTGTATGCTTCATCATCAAATTTTAAAAGCATATTACTCATTTATATCTGCATGAATCCCTTCTCTTTCTGATTCTAGCTCTTTCCTGCACGAGGGCCTTGCCAGTATGCATGTGGACATGCCAGGTGCATATTTGCTTCACCCAATCACCACAGACAACTGTCCTTAGCCACTCTTGATCAGGGAGTTGCACCAGCAATATGTTTTTCCCTCAGAAAATGGATGTCAGACAAATCGTCCAGAATATGGAATCCAGACAATTCAGGTGGGCAGTTGTGGTGTGTGGAGATGATGCAGGAGAATTGGGTGAATTCCCTTTGATGTGACCCCTACTTAATTGATGGGAGGAAAAGTGGCCAAAAGAAGATCAGAAAGGTGACTTGAAAAGCAGGGGCATGAGAGGTGTCATTTTTACAGGACATAAGAAGAGTACTCCCCTGATATGTTTTAATAAGCTAGTGTATATAATATTTTTATTTACATTTAGTTTTCATGTTCCTAATTTTTAGAAAATTTTGACAAACATCTGAGAAGTAGATAGGAATTTTCATTATAATTTTACAGATGGATTAACAGAATTTCAGAGAGATTAAATGATGCTTGATTTAGTACCTGTGAGTTTAGGTACTACAAAGCAGTGACAGAATCCCCACCAGGTATTCTTTCCACTACACTGCCCTGGGCTGAGGTTGGCCGAAGTTGAAACAGGCCTCAATCCCATGCAGGCAATGCAGAGCTCCTGTCTGAAGACTTTGGATCCATGAAATGGCACAGAGTAAGTCTTCGATGTCACCTATATTTAACTTCCTTTGGTGGTGTAGTTAAGGGAAAACCCTTCTATGTACACCCTATATTCTCAGTCTACTGTTTCAACCTAAACTCTACTCATTATACAGGGCTTTAGAATCCCAGTCTACTCACAGTCATATCTGCCACAGCAAACACAATAGCAACAGTTATCAGGTTTGGGACCTCTAGAGTGTTAATTTCCAAGGAACAGGAAGATTTCACTCACAATTTAAGTCAAATGTGTATTACTACATTAAGAATTTATTGAGAACATCTATATTACAGAAATGAAAGTGTATAATTTAATGGACACTAACAGGTGGAAAGTCAGGAACTTGTTGGAAAATTTGGCAGACTGGCACATAAACTGCAACCTCTGATTTCTCAGTCTAGAAAGTTCTTGAAGTACCTGGGGGCGGAGGGTGATCTAGGGGGGAAGATGCTGCTTCTCAGTGTGAAAGTTCCTAGCATCACTTTGAATCAACCTGTCTGTCTGTCTATCTCTCTAGCTAGCTAGCTACCTTTCTATCCATCTATCTATCTGGTGGATTCCTCTGATTGAGCAGGCAAACAAGGGAGTTTTGATATATATAAGAGTGTACACATTCCTTTTATGAATGTACTCTAGTCCAGAAAACTGGAAATTTTTAAGTGCCCAAAATTTGAGGAAAGATTTTAAAGATAATAAAGTTGAAAAGCACAGCATTATGGGCCCTCCCTAGTGGTGTAGTGGGTTAAAGCACAGCACTAAAATGCTAAAGCCACTTCGGCATGAGTTCAATTCCCGCTCCAGAGGTGACCCACATGGTGTAACAGACCTCTCCTGACCTGCCCACTGCTCCCGTCAGCAGTACTTCATCAGTCAGCCTGTTCTACTCCCCACTCTGTCTCTGGTGAATCTCTCACCGCCACCCACCCCACACCTCTGGCCTGTCCCCCAGTTCTGTATACCTAAATAAATAAATCTAAAAAAAAAAAAGAATCACGGTAAATTTCCTTAAAAAAAAAAAAAAGCATACCATTCTACATAGAATTCTGATTCTGTGGAGAAGACTGACCAATACTTCAACCTTCATGTACCTCTTGGGCAGACCTGAATGTACTCTAGAATTCATGTGAAAATATCATTGTAGCCCTTAGTTAAACAAGCATATTACTAGATGTGTAAAGCTTTGTTTTTGTTAGGTCATGAAGTTAGGTTTTGTATGCCAGGGTTTTCCAATGAGGGGAAATAGTTTTTGGTGATACAGCAGTTTGGTCAAACTGAAAGCTGCTCTTTTCTTTATCACTATGTTAGAAACAACATTACTTTTGCTGCTCTGCCTTGATTCTTTGTTACTGGAAAGGAAACAAACAGGCACTGATTTCATTACAGGGTCTCAAGTTTCCTTAAATTCAGCTTCAAAGATCAAGAAATGGCCCTCTGATAACATGAGACATTAGTGCTGGGAAGTACCAAGCCATATCATCATGGGCTCCAATAAATAAGTGTCTCATAATGGTAACTAGCACAAGAAAAGAATATCTTATTATGATTGACATAAGGGTGAAAGGTCATTATTTAAAAAAATGTACTGGTTTATATGTGAACACTCAGTATAATTCTAATCACTGATGTATCATTTGTACTTAATTTATTTTTAAAGATTTATTTATTTATGCATATAGAACTGGAGTACAGGCCAGAGATGCAGGAATGGTGAGAGGATTTACCAGAGACAGAGTGGGCAGCAGAAAAGGCTGACTGATGAAGTATACTGCTGAGGGGAGCAGGGGACAGGTCAAGAGAGGTCTGCCCCACCATGAGGGTCACCTCTGGGGTCACCTCTGGGGCGGGAATTGAACTCATGCTAAAGTGGCTTTGTTAAGGAGAAGGATGTCCTAAAGGAACTCTGCAGTCTTATGGACTCCATCCCCTACTCCAGCTTTCTGTTATGGACTCCACCCCCTACTCCAGCTTTCTGGACACTACACATTACTCCAGTGATTGAAAACTACAACTCCCAGCAGTACCAGGGAGAGAACTGCAGGACCCCAGGGTGGAGCTAGCAGGAATGGATCCTGGGACATTTTGGGAGGGTAAGTAGGGCGCTTGCGCTGGCTCTGGCTCTCTCGCTCTGGCGCCGGTGCTTTCTCGGTCTCTTGCTGGCTCGCTCGCTTGGGAAGCAGCTCTCGGGACTGGGTGACTTGGTGTGTTCAGTCAGCCTAGATGTAAGGTACTGCAATTACTTTGTTTTTGTATCCCACTCTCTTTCCCTGTGTTGTTTCCTATTCCTTTCCCTTTTTTTAAATAAACCCATTATTGACCCTTTTGTGTGTACCTGCAGTTGAGCATATGGGTGAGGCCGAACAGGCAGGCGACCCAGTCCACTCTGGGCTACCCTGTAACAGCTTTCGCTTTTCAGTGCTGTGCTTTAACCTGCTGTACCACCATGGAGGGCCTGCAACTAATTTATACTGGAGAGTTCATGAAACTATAGTGCAAGGAATTAGTTCTCATGTATATCACTGGGATTTGCAGTCAAAGCAACTAATTAGTAACAAGCACTCTGAAAAATTTCTAGTCCCAAATTATCTTCAGATTTTGAGGCAGTGATTTTCCTGTGTGAATGCTTAAGAGAGAAGTTACATGAAGTGTTGGGGCTCAGTGGAAGAAATGTTGAGAGATAGAAAACATTGAGGAGGACTTTCCAAACTATGTGAACTACCTGTAAAAACTAACCTGCACTTTCTCTACACAACCCATTAAAAGTCATTAGATGAAAAAAAAAAAAGATATAACATTCATATATGAATGTTAATGTAAGGGGATGGTCAAAGTTGAAAATTGTCTAACTGAGATTGAACTGAAACTCACCAAGTTCAAAGATGGTATTACTATAATGTCTTTTTTTTTTTTTACTTTAGTAAAATTAATTTCATGGGTAGCATTATTTTTTTTTTTCAGAAATGTACAAGTTTCATTAGAGTTTCCAAGTAAATTGGTAGCATTTTACTTTCTTATTATTTAACTTTTGGTATTTACTTTCTAGTATTATTGTTAATTTTGGGATAGTGATAATAGCAGCAACAAAAAACAATATTTATTGTACTATGCATTGTACTAAGAATTCACTTTTAGTAGAGAAAGATGAAACATATATTTGCCATCAGAAATTTTTGATAACATCATTAACATTTAGGGACATATTTTCTATGCATGATTATAAGTTTCATATATGTGCTTCCATTTGTGATAAACACGTTTTCTCATTGAGAACACTTACTTAGTAACTTGTCCCCACATTAACTCTGAGACTAGTTAATGATATTTTTGAACTTTTTTCATTAGAAAGTATTAAATAATAAAAGAATGGTAGTAGAAATAAAACATGAGGCAATAACAAATTATAACATAATATTACATATAAAATAACTTCCACAATAAATGCACTAACATTTCACTTACTGGCATATAACTCACTGGACACTCTAAATCTTAAATTTGTACTTGCTATAAAAACAGAAAGTTAGCAAAACAGCACACCAAATGGTCAAAACAAATGTCACAAATAAAGGTCCTATGGTAGAAGAATGTCCTTGGACTTATTCAGAATAATTTTTTATTTTAGATAATTTAAGAAATTATTTTATATTTTATAGTATAAATCCTTTTTTCCATAGGAATGCAATCCCATGCATCAATTAAGAACCACTGCAGTTTTACTTTGATTTCTTTCAGATCACTGGCACTGCCTCTTCAAACCCACATTGGAAAAGCCAAGGGAAAACAAAACACTTTGTCCTATAATAAAATCTTATTTGTTGCAATTAGCATATAAAATTCAAATTACTTTTTTTATTCTCTATTTTGTCTTGCCTGGCAGCTCTTTATGACTGAGATCATGCGGCCCTCCCTGGTGGCACAACAAATTAAAGTGCAGCTCTGTGAAGCTATCTGCATCCACTGCAGCATGTGTTTGATTCCCAGCCCGGGGGGCGACCCTTATGGCACAGTAGACCTCATCTGACCTGTCCACTGCTCCCCTCAGCAGTGTATTTCAGTCTCTCTGCCTGTTCTGTTCCCCTTTCTGTCTCTGGTGAATCCTCTCACCACCAGCTCCCTTGCACATCTGGTCTGCACCCCAGTTTTTTTTATGCACAAATAAATAAAGATAAATCTTCTCTTTAAAAGACAGAGATAATGTACTATTTACCTCAGTAATTCTGGCACTTAGAAAGGCATGTGCTTAGTTAATATTTGTGAAACAAATTGCATTTAAAATAGCATATTATAAAATGTAGCATTGAAAGATAGTAGTAGAAATTATAAAAAAAATAGGGCAAACAGTTTGACCACAAGAAAGAAAGAAAGAAAGAGAAGCAATATGAAAATCAGACACTAGAACTCAAAGTCATAGTGTACAAGAGAAAATAATTATGATACCAATGAT
Organism: Condylura cristata; assembly: GCF_000260355.1. Taxonomy (NCBI): domain Eukaryota; kingdom Metazoa; phylum Chordata; class Mammalia; order Eulipotyphla; family Talpidae; genus Condylura; species Condylura cristata. The sequence continues at coordinate 4,356,882 of NW_004567113.1, forward strand.
ATCACAATATTAAAGCATAGTAAAAGAATACATTAGTAAAATGATCACTCCAGATTGAAATATTCAATTTATAAAGGCAGAGAAATGGGCAAAATTTCATGGGAAAACTTGGGTTAGATGGAAAACTATAAAATTACCTGCTGGTGGCAGAAAGCCACTGTAAAATGGTATGAAGCTATCACTGGTCATAGTTACCACATAACATTCATTTTGTCTCTCTTTGTATAAGGATAAAGATAAAACTGGTAATTTATTTTTTAAAGTTGTATTTATTTATGCTTACAGAACTGGGGTATAGGCCAGAGGTGTGGTGGGTGAGAAGATTCAACAGTGGGGAGAAGAGCAGGCAGATGATAAAGTACACCGCTGAGAGGAGTAGCAGGTGGGTCAGAAGAGGTCTGCCAGCCAGGTGACAGGAGACAGGAGAGGTCTGCTGTGCCTTATAGGAGTTAGTCCCTTGGCTGGGGATGGAACTCATGCTGCTGTGGCTTCAGAGAGCTTCATAATGTGGTGCTTAACCCTGTTGCGCCACCAGGGAGAACCCAGAAAACTGGTAATTTTTATATGCCCCAAATTTGAGGAAAGATTTTAAAGATAATAAAGGTGAAAAGCACAGCATTTTACATTTGCTATCATGTAAATAAACAGTGAGAAATATTTGGAGTATATTTCAGAGCACTGCTTGGTCCAATACTGTATTACATAAATCTTACTTCATTTGGAGTAAGATTTAAACAAAAAAACAAAGGTTAGGTGGCTCAGTAAACACAGTTCCTTGTATTCATCTTTGTCAGGAATAAAAGCTGTATGATAATATATATATATATCTGAGAATGTTTCTTTGTAGATATTTTGGCTAAAAAATAATCATTACATTACCTGGTAAATGATTTCAGGAATTAAAAGTAGTAGAAGTCTATTTTCACAATACTGTCACTGTGGTGACAGAAAGGATGTTTTAACCTAAATCTTTTGACCATGAAAGCTAGTTCTTTCTGTAAAACTCAATTTAGCACATTTCTCTTTTGATTATTTAAACCCATAAAAGATACCTTTTATTCAAATTATGGATTTTCAAAGGTGATAGAAGTAAGACTTCTCCATAGGTGGGGCCTTCTGGTTACCATTAAGGCCACCAAGAGCACAGATTTGAGGAGAGAAGAAAATCTAACAGTTATATTGGGAATCAGAGTATGTTTGTTCAGATGGCTCTATGACTAATAATTAAGCCATGTTAGCTTGTTTGCTTTTTCAAAGTCAGGTTTCTTTGAGAAACCCTCCCTTCACTCCTCAGTCTGATGTAAATGTTCTCGGAAATCTTATCCACACATCATTTAACTCTCACCATAATATATTGAATTGGAAAAGTTAGTTGGAGGCAACAGTTAGCTAAACTGTCTTTGGATCTCTGATTTCAAGAAAGATCCCATCATATAATAAGTTTTCAATAGATGTTTGTTAAATTAATAAGTAAATTACTGACTGACAAATGGAAGTTTAAATTTCATTACAAACAAAATTAGAGCATTTGATACTAACTTGGAATTTGATAATTATTTGAAGAAGAGCTCTGATAATTAAATCTAATCTTATAATGATTTAATTTCTTTCCTTCTTTCTTAAATTAGTGATGCAATTCCATTTTCAAAGGTAGCTTTTTTTGAAGGTTGGTTTTGGAAACTGCTATTAGGACATCACCTTAATCATCTGGATAACTATTTGGTCTATTCTTTTGATCATCTTATTTAGTGTGAGAACTCCAAGGAGTCTTCTAGTGAGGAAATGTTTGACTAATGTCAATGTCTACTAGACGGCAGAAAAACGATATTCACAACATAGTGCACTTAAAATGCCTTACCAGCACACCCTGCTGTTATGTTCTGAACTTACATTTTAGCTGCCAACATATAATTGATTCAGCAAGTAGCATTTGAATGTCTTCCAAATGCAAGGCACTATCCTATATGCTTGAAATATTTATTGCATTCTTCAGCTGGCCCAAATTCAAGTCCCATCTTTCTCTGAAACTTTTGAGATGCTCAAATATTGCCTGCATATATACATATACATGTATATATGGATGTACATGAATATACAACACATATCTATATGTATAAATATATACAATGAATATATTGTTTAATTGAAATCTACTTTAATAAAGATTTATTTTTTTGTTTATGCATGCAAGAGCTGGGGTGTAGGCTAGAGGTGCAGTGAAGTAGGATTCTCCAGAGATGGAGTGGGGAGCAGAACAGACAGACTGACTGAAATACACTGCTGAGAGGAGCAGCAGGTGAGACAAGAGAGGTCTGCTGTGCCATGTGGGTCAGCTCCCTAGCTGGGGATGAAATTTATGCATTTATGCTGCAGTGGCTGTAGAGAGCTTCATAGTGCTGAGACTTAACCCCTTGCACACAAGGGAGGCCTTAAATACAGTTTTTATTCTTTTAGATTTTAACATTTATAGACAACTTTTAACATAAAGCTAATGAAATCTCAAGAATACGAGCCAATATATACAGTCTCTTCTGTTCATTTCTCAGGATGGAAGGGAAATTCCAAAATGTGCTATGTGAGAAATTTAACACTGGAAAAAGACGTATGAAACTTATTTAACTGGTCCCACTTGGACAATGCGCAGCATGATTGATAGTGAACTACCCCATTTTTTAAAAAAGATAGTTGCAATTTGAAAAAATTTTATTAAAAAGAAAAGATCACTGACAATTCTGAAATTCCACAACATATAGATGAAAGGGACCTTTATGCTGTATATCCAAGCATAAATTCTCTAGTATCTTCATACTCCCATATCAACATTCGTAAAAAGAAGTAAGAATGTGCAAAACAAAGTCAGAATAGCAAGAGCCAAACTTGATCAAACTTACTTTATCACCGTTTATTACTAAGGCACTCCTACTTTACTGGTAGGATTCAGTAGGAATAGAAAGCTTTGAAAGTCTTTAATTTCCGTTGGCTTTAGGGTTTCTGGGTAGGAAGCCACACTGCAAGCAAACAGATTAAAACAACACTACCAACTCCACATCACAACAAATCACTCCATATTTTTTATATTTCAATATTCTGAAACTTTAAAAGAAGAACATACAATCTGAAAAACTTTAAACAAATTTTCTACTGACAGAATACTTAGCAGATGGTGAAGTAGTTTTTCTATACTGATTGAACATAGAAGAATAAAAGAGGAATATTACCTAAACATTTAAATAACTTCTTATTGGAAGTATAAAATCAATACTCTACTAATGCTATTCTGTTTGGATATTTGAGATCGTTATATATATTCACATACTTTTCTCTTCCCCAGGAGTGAGCGAAGATGATCACAATGTGGGTCAGAAAGAGTTAATGGGAATCTGTTGTTCTCAAGTCTGTTCTGCAGTGTGTCTTTTTAAAAACAGTTTTATTATTTTTTTTAAATAGAAATTATTTTAAAACATATACTTAAGGATGAAATTATATTTTTCCCACAGTACCCACCTAGAAGATGCAAGAATTATATCATCTTTGAAAACAGAATAGGAACTATAATGTTGCTAAGACTATAGCTATCCCGAGAAATCCTTTGAGCCAATGAATCAAAAACTACGTAGGTGTGCCATTTTCTATGACTGGTAAAGTGGTTGTCTAAAAATTCAGCAAAGAACATGCAAAGATGTGACATGTACTTATCTTGTAAAAACATAATGCTTCTCCGGACTTAAGTGGTCCAACTTAACTGGTCTTTAAAGATACAAACAGCCTTTAACCACACTAAATATCTTCTCGGTGACATTTTACTGCCCATCCCACTGCCATATGATTGTGAGAAGTTTAGTTCTAAGATGTTTGAAGAAAAGAGTGTGTAATTTTGATGCTTGTTTTAAATAAAATTTAAATAATGATTCCCAAGTAATGGAATAGAATAATATCATTGATTGAATTTTTCCTAGTGAAATAAAATATGCTCTAACAAGATGTTGTAAATCTAAGTTGGGCTGCCTATTTCTTTTTTTCACTTCTTTTAGAGGATATTGATTCATAATCATGTTAAGCCCCACAAAAACCTGATTTGAAAATAGGTTAGTTCCCAATAGTTTCCCATTGATATTCATGATTTATGCTGGGGGGAGTAATGTTTAAAAAAAAATCCCACCTAATAGACACACAGAGAAATTTTAAGCTGCAAATAGCCTTACCTTAAAGAAATTGAGTCATTTCACAAAGCACTTAATGATATAAATGGAAATTTGGCCTTCCATTCTAAATTCCTTGCAAAACAAGTGCATGCAATAGTCCTGTTTATGATTTAATGTTGATGATCAGCCAAACCTAGGACAAGGAGGAATGCATCCTACACTCAAGTTTACTGCTTATAGTTATACTTATTCCATTTACTACTTTGGGTGAAGGGTCAGGGAGGCCCTTTAAACACTTGTACAAATTAATATTTGTTTAATATAGGACTTAAAATTGTTTAAACAAGACTTAAGTAATAGGGAAAGAAAGGATAACACACATAGTAATCTCAAAGCTGCACAATAAAGAAACCAAGGGTTTGAGATGAGATATTTAAGAAAATGTACATGTATATGGACTTGCTAGAGAAAGGAGGAAGCAAATCACAGTTCTGATCTTCAAGTGTATTCTACGTATCTTCAAGAAGTTATGCATAGTCAACTTTGTCCTTAGCCTCACCGTATCTCACTGGATCCCTGAATTTCATGGAGAGAAATAGTGGATTTTCCCAGGTACTTCTAGATAATGGGTTATGTGATTTTATTGTCATTCTGGGCAGTGTTTTTACATCAGCTTTCTAGGCTATATCATAAAGCACAGTCATGTTGGAGAGCATACCCATGTCTTATAAAATGGACAGAGTCTGTTATAAGGAGTATAGTCATCTTGCAGGAAGTCTTCTTTGATAAGTGTTGTTATCTCCAGAGTGATTTTATCTGTTTCTGCTAGTGAAGCTTTTCCTACAAGCTGTACAATTCCTTTCAGTTTTCTTCCTGCAGAATCTCTTTGGCTTTCATTCTTAGAGGAGCAAATACTGTGAAACACTACTTTCCTAAGTTATGCATGAACTTGCTGTAACTGGTTAGTCAGTTGACAGAGGGGAAATGCTTACATTGAGCAATTTTCTTATTTAAGCCTCAGAACACTTGAATGGCAGACATAACTGTTAAGAAAATCACCAACAGTTGGAGAAACTCTTCCTATAGATTCTTTCCTTTAATATTTTCTAAGACACTTTACCATGCCTGTTCACTCAAAGAAAGAGTCCAGACAGGCACCAAGATATGTAGGATATGCATTATATGCAGGCATGTCAACTAAGAGACAGATTTCTCTAAGGGTTCAGCCCATCTAGAGGAAGAATCAGCCATCATGTTGACATGATAACCTATCTCATGGTAATAATGTGACAGTGCAATTCCAATTCCAATTGAGGCTTCTCTTCCAGCAATACACATATTAGAGGTATTAGCTACCAATGCTCTTGAAAATTGACTTCACCTTACCAACAACCTCCATCAGGAGCTCTGGGAAGTCTCAAAGGTTTTTAGACATCTCATTTCCTTTTTCACCACATCCTCTATAGCTGATCACATTGCTGTTGGAATACTTGGATAAAGACTTGTGATATTACAGATTTTCTACAGCCCAAAGCCCCTGGGATTACAATAATTACTCCCTGTCTACATGAGAAAAGGGTATCAAAGACTCTTTGGAAAGAACAAAGGATATCTGGCAGTTAGATTCTCAGTGACAGGCTGAACATGACATGCAATCCATACATGGAACATGTTGATCCATCTTTATACTTTCAAATTTAAGCTTTAAGACAACAATAAAATACAGAATTCAAGGATGAAGCAGCATTAGAACTGTAATTAGGAAACTGAATAAGGAAATTGGATTAGGAAATCGGGTAACAATTCTTGTGGATAAGGAATAGAGGTAGTGCAGGAAGAAAATAGTAATAAACACAATGGCACATAAACACAGGGATTTCTTTGGAACACTGAATGTACTCCAGAAGTAGTGTGGAAGGTACAACATATGTGGCCATTGTGGTGAATGAAGTTGGAAATCTCAGGAAGATATCAAAAATGAAGTACATTCAAGTAACTAAAAGAATGTGAAACTTGAGCATCTAGAGTTCTCAATAGTCACTTTTAAAGTTACCAATTTGGAATGTGACTTAATTGTTAGTATAACAATTCTTGATTTTGAGATGATGGAAAACACTGGAATTGAAGTTCTACTTACTGCTGTGCTTAGCTTTGTGAGATGGAGGACAAGTATATAGAAAATACCCACCTTAAAGGAAATTGAAGAATAACACATCAACATGTAGGGTGGATGGTGGAGTAGAATATATTGAAGACTAGTTTGAGAAAGGTCATTTCTAGGAAATGTTGGCAGTTGACAGGCCTTGATGTGGGAGATGAAGAGACTGAGTTGGAATCAAACCCAAGTATTCTGTGTGAGGGTTACACATCAAGTCAGTATGTTCTGAGAATTGAGATATTTATTCATTTTTAAAACTAAGGGCCAGACTTATTCCACATACGATAATAACTTATTCAGGAGTAAGCAAAATATTTAAGGAGGACAATTTAAATTTGTAATTTTGGAGAACAGTATGAGACAGATAAATCAGAATAGTATCCTGGCAGTTTAATGATCTGAGTCATTACATTCAAAAAAATAAAATAATAAAATAAAACCAAGGGCACACTTACAAGTTTGTACAAAATCTCTACCAGACTGATTGATGTTTAAGTCTCCAGCCAAGTGATGAGAAAACAACTAAAACATTTATGAAAGGTCACAGAATACTGACATAAGCCAAGTCAGTAAAAGAGTTAAAAAATAAAGGATACATTTCTGTGATGGACATAGAAACTGGGATGAGAGTCTCCTTTCTTTAGTATTTAATTAGAATTCAGATCATTAAAATATGATCTTAGAATTTTTTTTTTACAAATTATTCTTGTAATTCTATAAGAAATCTCTCATAAAATCTCATGAAGGCTAATTTTTCACCACTAAGTAATAACTTACATATACATGCTTTTGTTTCACTTTAGATTCTGTTAAAATGTGTTTTAGATCATTTATATCTGTACTTTTATTGAATCTTCACAAACTGTACCCTGCACATTAGGCTCTATTATCCTCATGATACAGATAAGGAATTGAAAAAGAATTGAATTAATGCCAAAGATCACATATCTAATGTGCTACAGAGCAAGGGCAGATCTAATACAAGTCAAATGAATTCCAAAGCCTCAAAGTTCCCTTTTTCAGAGCCAGCTTTTCATATGTCCATCCAACATGTTCTTATGGTTTCCCATCTCATTAAATGATAACGCTTCTCTTCTAGTTGTTCAGACCAACAGCCTTGGAGTCATGCTTGACTATTTCTTTCAACCCTCACAACCAATCTGTTAGAAATTCTGTTGCATATACCCCAGATCAGAACATTTAATACATTCTCCACTTATAGCTATTTGGTTCAACTCATTATCCTATGTCATGAGCCTTCTAACTGGTCTCCAGCTTCCACTTCGTTCACTGCTGTTAGCTAACAGCAAACCATTAACTGAGGTCTTTTTAAACCTTGATTTATACAGCCTGATTTCTACTCAAACTTGCTAATGTCTTTCTAGCTCACTCAAATGGAAATCCAAGTGCTGACAATTGGCTTATAATATCGTACATAATCTGGCCAGGGGCTACCTTTTATATTTCAATTCCCACCATAGTTCCTTTTGCTGTGTTCTTCCTTGTGGATGCCAGCCTGTTCCACTTCAGGGGCTTTGCATTGCTAGTGACTCTGTATGGAAGGCTATCCACCAGATAGCTGCATGGTTTGCTCCTTCAGGTTTCTGTTTTCATGTCAGAGAGTCTATATTTGACCATTATATATAAATTATTAACCATTACCTACAGCCATTCCCACTCATTTTTCCAGAAATGTTTTCTAAAAATCAGGTGATATATACAAAATAGTATCCACATATCATAGAAAAAAACAAGCTCTAAAATCTTTTCACAAGTGTAGTCAGTGGGTAAATAATGACTTTTTTTTTAAAAGATTTTTTATTTATTTATGCATATTGAACTGGGGTACAGGCCAGAGGTGCAGGGATGGTGACAGGATTCACCAGAGACAGAGTGGGGGGCAGAACAGGCAGATGGACAAAGTACACTGCCAAGGGGAGCAGCGGGAGGGTCAGGAGAGGTCTGCCATGCCATGTGGGTCACCTCTGGGGCGCAGCATCAAACTCATGCTGAAGTGCCCTCAGCTTCTTTGTGCTGTGCTTTAACCCGCTCTGCCACCAGGGAGGGCCCAAATAATTTACTTTTATAGAGAAAAATTTCAAGTAAGTGCACTAAAACATTAGTTTTGACAGTCTGCTTAAAATATAGGAGTTACAGAAACTGAGGAAATAGGCTTTCTAAATATGAATTAAATAATAAGAATGATTATATATGTATTTATATATACTACAATCATGTTTATAAGACTAAGAAAGATATATTTATTACTGTGATTATGTGTTTTGTAACAGTTTTTATCCTGTTTTTGAAAAAGAACGCCTAAAACCCTGACATTTCCCCTGTGTATAGAATCAGAGGGTCTTTCTTTGTTGTACTAAAGAGGTCAATTTTGATCTCTTCCTGAGGATGGGGACTGGTAATCAGGTGAAACAACCAAGTTTGATTGCAGGGTTGGAAATTCCAGTCTCACCCAATCTACTCATAGGGAAAGAGACTGGTGGTTGACCAATTGCCAATAGCCAATTATTTAATCAGTCATGTCTTTGTAAAGAACAGCCATAAAAAACAAAGTGAGACTTAAGAACGGAAATTATAAAATATCTGGAAGCAAAGATGGGCCAAACGCTACACGACATACACCTCAGCTACCTCTTTAAAGATACAGCACCCAATGTAACGATAGTGAAGGCAAGGATAAATAGATGGGACTACATCAAGTTAAAGAGCTGCTGTACAGCAAAAGAGACATTACAAAAGACAAACAGACATCCCACTTTTGGGAAAAAATTTTCTCACACAAAGCTAGCAATAAAGGATTGGTCACAAAGATATACAAAAAACTGGTGAAACTCAACAAAATAAACAACCCATCAAAAATTGGGCAGAAGAGCTAAAAAAGGCACTTCTCCAAAGAGGAAATGCAGATAGCCAACAAGCATATGAAAAAATGTTCAATATCACTTGTAATAAGGGAGATGCAAATTAAAACCACAATGAGATACCAACTCACCCCAGTGAGAATGGTACACCTTAAACTAACTAGCAACAACAAATGTTCGCAAGGATGTGGAGAAAAAGGAACTCTCCTGCACTGCTGGTGGGAATGCAAATGAGTACAACCAGTATGGAAAACAATTTGGAGGTTCCTCAAACTGCTAAACATGGAGCTTCCCTATGACCCAGCAATCCCACTCCTAGGTATCTACCCAAAAGTCACAAAAACATGGATTCAAAAAAATACCCGCACCCCCATGCTTATTGTTGTTTTATCCACAATTGGAAAGACATGGAAACAGCCCAAATGCCGAAAAATGGATGACTGAATTAAAAAGATGTGGTACATATACACAGTGGAATATTACTCAGCAACAAAAAAAGAAACACATGTCTTTTGCAGCAACATGGATGGAGCTGGAAAAGATCATGCTTAGTGAAATAAGCCAGAAAGAAAAAGAAAAATAATGGATGTTTTCATTCATAACAGGAGTATAATGGACCAGACAAGAAAATAATAATAATAATGAACAGCTATATACTAGAGACATTTTATGCGGGTGGGGAATGGGATCAAAAACAGTGGGGGGAGGGAAGTGTTCTGGACTATTGTGATGGCACATGGGCGAGTTGGTGATGGGAAACCCACGGGGATTACAACTAAGATGAAAAAAAAATGTACTAAATGGTGTAAAACAAACATTAAAAAAAAATACCCAAAGTGGACAGGGCTTAGGGAATCTCTGGGTTGATCAATGAATTGTGATCTGGGGACAATAGAGCACCTGGAGAATGTATGGTAACTATCCTTTCTCCACACCCTCCGCTATGCCTCTCTTCCATGTGTTATTCCTGAATTTTATCCTTTTATCATAAACCACAGCAAATTAATTCTGCTTTGGCTTTCAAGAACTTACATATTAATATAGATGTGCATTTTTGTGGTTGATTTTTGTCAGACAAAATGCCAGTCTTAAGCATCTTTAAATGACATCAGCAGGTGAGAAATATTGAGGGAATTCCTCTTGCAAACCCAAATTGGTCCTCACAAGGGACCTCATATATTAACTGTGTGAAATATTGGAGGGATGTTAGGGATCTTATAGTCTTTGGAATATTAGTCAGTGAATTGGAAATTCTTCAAGATCATGTCACCTTATATGCACTGCCAAGTAGTGAAGCCTGAGAAATTTGGATTATAATTGCAGGAGAAAGCTATCTAATAGTTTAACTTGGAGTCAGAGTTAACAACAAACCAAACCATTTGTTTAAAAATCTGTAAAGTATTTGTTCCATTTTCTTGTGGCTGTCTGTGGCAACATGCTGAAAAAGTTGGTTGGATATCTGTTTATGTGAAGAGAAACAAGCTTGTAAGGTACCTGTCTTCCATTAATAGAGATTGCTTTTTATTTAAGAATTAAACAAGGGCCCGCCCTGGTCGTGCATCAGGTTAAGGCCCAGTGCTGCAAAGCTGGCTCCACCACTTCTGCGTGAACTCGATCTCTAGCCCAAGCAGTGACCCACGTGGCACAGCAGACCTCTCCTGTCTGATCCACTTTCCCCCTCAGCAGTGTACTTCATCAGTCTTCCTATTGTGTTCCCGGCTCTGTCTCTGGTGAAAACCTCTCACCGCCTCTGCAGCTCTGGCCTATACCCCAGTTCTGTATGCATAAATAAATAAATCTTAAAAAAAATGACTTAAATAAGCTATGTGTTTTCTGTTAGTTAAATGAAACACGTTGTGTGTTATGGGAAGTTTAGCTCAAATCTAATTGCTTTTACTAAGGAGAAAGCACTCTTTTTACTTCATGAGGGACTTATTGGATAAGATACTACTGGACAAGAAAATAATAGTAATTTTTTTTTAAAGATTTATTTACTTATGCATACAGATCTTGGAATACAGGCCAGAGGTGCAGAGGTGGTGCAAGGATTCACCAGAGACAGAGTAGGGAGCAGAACAGGCAGATCAATGAAGTACATTGCTGAAGGGAGCAGCGGGCAAGACAGGAGAGCAGGAGAGGTCTGCTGCATCTTGTGGATCACCTCCAAGGCCAGGGACTGAACTCATACTGAAGTGGCTGTGGCTCCTTGAAGTGGTACATTCTAATCCTTTGCACCAGCAGGGAGGACCCAGGAAATAATAGTACTTTTGAGTAGGGCTTAAATTTTAATTTCAAAATGAAGTATGACTTCAAAAAAATCATTGTGATTTTGATAGTCTCATGTAAATTATCATACTTCTAAAACATTGCTGCCAATATAAACTATGAAGAGATTTGCCATTCCTCACTTTGCAAGCTCAAAAACACCCTTATGCCTTTTCCTAATTAGTTTTCTAGCTGAAAGCCTGAGTGAGATTTTTTAGAAATGTTCTTACCATATTGAAAAATAAAGTCACTGAAAAATAGTCACTGAAAAGTGCAAGAGAGATTATAGATCATTTATTCAATGCAAATTTTTGAAAAATCTATAATGAGGCAGTCATTGTTCTAGATTCAACAGACAGTAATCCCTGCTATTGTGAAAAGGATGCAGATAAACAAATATATGAACAATACTTATACTAATGCCAGGTGGTACAAATGATAAAGAGAATGACAAAGCAGGCAAGGTGGATTAAAGGTAGCAGATTTGGGAAGAGATTTAAGTAGTTTGAACATTGATGTCATTCAATAAGATTGCAAAATTTTAGCAAAGACCTAAAGCAGATGAGGAGAAAACTATTTAGATTTATGGAAAATGAATGAGAACTTGGGACAGATGAAAATTATGTGCATAAGTCTTGAGGCAGAAAAGTGCTTGGAGTTTAATTAGCAAGGAAGCCAGGGTGGTGAAACAAAAAGGGGACTTTCCTGGTAACCTAGGGGTTAAGTCTCTGCACTATCACCACTAAGCTGTTAATTAATTGGATCCTTGGCCAGGGAGCTAACACACACATATAGTGTAGCAGACTTCTCCTGTCTCACCTGCTTCTCCCCTTAGCAGTGTATTCTAGTAGATTTGCCTATTCTGCTCTCCATTATGTCTCTGGTAATCATCTCACCCCTTGACTTTTGGCCTATAACTTTTTTTTTGTAATACTGAAAAGTTTTTGTGTTTATTTCCAAGATCAAATATTACAACATGACATTTACATGTATTTATAAAAAAAATGCAGCAGTTGAACTTATAGGTCAGAGGTTTCCTTGAGTTTGGTCTTCCTCTCAGCACAGTGAGCTGATGTCTTCAAAAGACTAATCATCCCACTCAAGTTGTTCCACCTTTCCCAATTTCAAGTTTCAGAATCAATATAAAGCAATTAGGTACAACACAGCAAGAATATTCACAATTAGGTACACCAAAACCAGAGGATTACCAACTGAGAGCAAGATCCTCATTTTATAAAGATTTTATAAAGTTTCCATTGAGGCCCCCCTGGTGGCGCAGCGGGTTAAAGCACAGCACTAACAAGCTAAAGCCACTTCCGCATGAGTTCCATTCCCGCCTGCCCCGGAGGTGACCACGTGGTGGGGTAGACCTCTCCTGACCTGCCTGCTGCTCCCCTCAGCAGTGTACTTCGTAGATCTGCCTGTTCTGCGCCCCACTCTGTCTCTGGTGAAGACTCTCACAGCCCCTGAGCCTCTGACCTGTACCCCAGTTCTGTATGCACAAATAAATAAATCTTTTTTTAAAAAAAAGTTTCCATTGAGGTAACTGATGCTGATTATGAAAGTTATTGGATAACTTTAAACAACTGAGTCATTATTTTACTGAGCTTTATAAGAATCATTCTTAATGTTTTGTTTTCATGGACTGTAAGTGAGCAAGACAAGAAAAACTATTGGTGCCTTTTGTGATTGAAGAATTTAAGTTAGTTATCCATAAAGTTGCCAATTATAGCAAATTAGTGAAAACTAATCATTGCTTTTGAGAGAAATATAGAGGTAGGTACCTGTAAGTACTGATAACAATATTTCCATCAACAGATTTATAAATAACCTTTTAAAATATCTTTTTAGGCCCTCCCTGGTGGCGCAGTGTGTTAAAGAATAGCACTGAGAATCCAAAGCCGCTTCTGCATGAGTTCGATTCCCGCCTGCCCCGGAGGTGATCCACAAGGCGCGGCAGACCTCTCCTGACCCGCCCGCTGCTCCCCTCAGCAGTGTACTTTGTTGATCTGCCTGTTCTGTTTCCCGCTCTGTCTCTGGTGAAGCCTCTAGCCACCCCTGAGCCTCTGGCCTGCACCCCAGTTCTGTATGCACAAATAAATAAATCTTTAAAAAATAAAATAAAATAACTTTAAAATATATGCTTTTTTTCTGTTTAATATATATATATATATTACATTTGACTAATGACCAAATATCTATCTATCTATATCTATATCTATATCTATAAAACATTTAACTAATGTTTAACTAATGACCAACATCATTACAACCCAAGCTTGATAGAAACTTATCACATATATTTTCTCCATAATACATACAGCAATTACCCACTTAGGGATACTAAATATACTAAATATGACTTCAACACTACAGGGCATTTTGAATATTGGAATAACAAGAAAGTTCACAAAAATGTGATGAGCATGACACCAAAGAGACCTCAGAAAGCATATTTGATCACTGTATAAGAGCTTGCACAAGGGGCAATAAGTGGCCTTGTTTGGCCTTCACTAAGGACTCAAGTGTTAGCTAATTTTTTCTCTGCCCCGAGCAGGTCTTGGAATGTCATTACCATGTTGCATGTGAGAATTCTAAAGTTAGAAATAAATTTTAGCAAGAAAGTGGATTTCTAAATACTAAGTCATGAATAATAAGGACCAGCTACAATACTGTGTAGTGGAACAATTGTCCATTTTGTTTCTCTACATTTTATGACAATTTTTGTTCTAAACTTCCTGAAGATGTTTGTCTAGGAACACTAGGCTTGAGAAACACAAGTGGTACTTCCAGTCCAGATGGCAAAGAGGAAGACATACTGTCTTCCTCTTGGGTGAAGTTCAGGCAGGTTTTCTAGTGGTTGGTATATAAAAGCCTGGGGGTTATTAAATACACTGTGTGAACAAATTACATGTAGGACTGCCTCTGCATTATCTCCATTGACTTATGGGTAAGGAGAACCAGTAAAATATGAAGCTCATAAAGCTTATTCTACTATGAGTAATGGTTCTTGACTTCTGATCCAGGAGATTTGTGTCTCTGTCAGCATCTACGAAATAGTGACAGATCATTTGATAGTTTTTTATTTAAAAAAAGTCACACTCTGGATATCCGGCAAGATGGTGGCAGGGTGAAGATGCTAAAATCACTACATCCAAGCTCACACAGGAATATAAGACTAAAAACAGATTGTAGACTTACATACTATGAGTTTCAACCCAAATGAGATCACCATGGGCTCACTAGAAGGAATATAACTGAGGGAGAATCGGTACTTGTGAGCGCCAACAGGAGAACTCTGATCCAGAAGTGCCCAGGCACCCAGATGCTATGAAGTGCCTCAGATAGGAGGCTTGCTGCTCATTTGGCTTGGTGAGCAGAACCCAAGCTGCAGGGAAAGGATGCAGCTCCAATCTGGGAGCACCCAAGTGCCCAGGCACTAGGCAGTGCCTCAGACAGGAGGCTTGCTGCTCATTCAATTTGGTGAGTAGAACCCAAGCTGCAGGGAAAGGATGCAGCTCCAATCTGGGAGCACCCAAGTGCCCAGGCACTAGGCAGTGCCTCAGACAGGAGGCTTGCTGCTCATTCAATTTGGTGAGTAGAACCCAAGCTGCAGGGAAAGACTGCTTGGAGTGGACAGATAGAGCCTGGGAGGTGGGGAGCAGGAACTGATGACTGGGACAGCTTTAAGGCTTGCAGCCCTTTCCTCCAGCCCTACAGCATAGAGCTGGAGGCTTGTTCCCACCATTAGTCACTAAGGTGGGGTCAGCAAGTACACAAAGCCCCAAGGGAAAAGGGGGAAATAAAAAAGAGCCCCTTAGACTGAATCAAAAACAGGCTCAACCTTGGGAAGCTATAACACTTTTAACATTCCCCCAACCCTCTATGGGCACATCCTAGCATAGAGAGGCCCTAGGAAATGTCTCAGATTGGAGACTTGTTACTTATGTACCTGCTTACCACTTCTATCCATAGAACTTGCAGTAAAGCCCTGGAGTTAAAGAGAGACAACTATGCTCTTTCCCCAAGTGGTGGGGAAAGACTGCTCAGGGAAAGACTGCTCACGGAGAGACTGCTCAGAGTGGGCACAAAGCCTGGAGGCACTAAGGGAGGACTGGCAGCCTGCACAGCTGGAAGGCTTGTAGCCCTTCTGTTGTTCCCTGCACACCTGAATCCCCCATCTCCACAGAAGAAGCTAGGATAAAAGATGTTATTGGACAGCATTGGCCTGAAGATTTGTGAGCCAGTAAGGCACTGCCTTGCAAGGCTCACAGTGCTCAGAAAATAAAGAAAACCAGTGACTGGCTCAACCACAGGTCCAGCTGCAGGGAGACCTATAACATTCTAACATGCCCCACCTCCCACAGGCACATCTAAGCATAGAGGGAACCCTGGGCACTGGAAGGCTACAAAGAACAACAGGTACCTTCCAGAGACAAGGACTCAATGTGTTACTGGAAAAAGCTGACCATCACAAGAGACCACTGACTGTCACTGACTGAGACAACAGACACAATTACACACAGTGGGGGCTGGGAAAAACAACACAACTCAGAATACCCTCCACAACTGAAGTGTCTGGAAGGCCCTCTGCCTGCCCAGAAAGAACATCCAGAAAGAATGCAAGTCAATAATAGCAATACTGTGTCTAAACAAATAGAAAGTATTAGAAAATACACAACAGGGTAAAGAAGACAAAGAAATATTCAAGCAAGACCCACAGGGGAAAAATTCACCACAAAAAGATCAGTCAACAGAAATAACCAAAGAAAGAGAAGAACTGCTTAGCCTACTAGATAGAGAATTCAGAATCATCATAAAAAACAAAAAGAAGGTGAGAAGGAAAAAAATGATATGAGGAAAGCCATCAAGGAGTTGAAGATGCAAACAAGGAAATGAATGAAAGAAATGAAAAAGAAAAAAACAAATGATGTGAGACAATCAACGAACAGAAGAAAGGAAATAAAACATCAAAAAAGGAAACAGAAGAAATGCAGGAAATGAAAAGGCCAGTAGAGGAGATAAATGCTGAGAAAATTAATGAAAACAGAATAGATGAAATGGAAGAATGAATCAGCTCCCTCTATGACACAGAAATAAAGAGAATTAAAACAGAAAAATAAAGAGAAGTAAAAAGGAAAAGGAATGAAGAAACACTTCAAGAGCTATCTGACACCATTAGGAAAGGAACTATCAGAGTTATAGGTATCCCAGAAGATGAAGAGAAAGGCCAAGGAATTGAGAAAAATATTCACGTAGATAATGAAGAAGATGAAGGTAGACATACAAGAAGCAAGAAGAACCCCAAACTACCATGATGATAGGAGAAATACAGCAAGACACTTCATAGTAAAACTACCAAGAATACAAGACAAGGAAAAGATAATGTGAATGACAAGAGGGAAGAAACAAATAACCGATAAAGTCAAAGCAATCAGGTTGATATCAGACTACTCTGAAGAAACACTATGGGCAAGAAGAGAGTGGAGGGACATACTCAACAAACTCCAAAACATTAAATGCCAACCAAGAGTACTCTATCCCGCAAAGCTTCCTTCCTCTACCAAGAAAGAATAAGGACATTTTCAAACAGAAACTCCACAATTTTGTAATGACTAAACCCCCACTCCAAAAAAATACTACAAGAAGCCCTCAAAACAAATCCAACAGAAGAATGAATAAGAACAGTTCAAAACAAGTAATAAAAATACAGAAGGACCAAAAAAAAAAAAAAAGAAAAAAGAAAAAAAGCAAATGTAGGTGCCAGTATATCAATATTATCTCTAAATGTAAGTGGCGTAAACTCATCAATAAAAAAACACAGAGTTGCAGGATGCATTAAAAAACAGAACCCAACCTTCTGTTGTCTGTAGGAAACACATCTAACTACAAAAGATAAAAACAGATTGAAAATAAAAGGATGGAAAACAATCCTACAAGCAAGTGGACCATGAAAGTAGGCAGGAACAGTTAAACTTATATCAGATCAAATAGACTTCAAACTAAAAATGGTTAAAAGAGACATAGAAAACCACTACATTATGATTAAGGGGACAATACAACAAGAAGAAATAACAATCATCAACATATATGCACCAAACGAAGGAGCACTAAAATATATCAGGAAACTACTGACATATATGAAAACATATATCAAAGAAAATACATACATAGTAGGAGACTTCAACATGCCACTCTCAACAATAGACAGATCAATAAGAAAAAAGGCAAGCAAAGACTAAAGTTCTGAACAGGAACTGGATAACATGGGTCTAAAAGACATCTATAAAATACTGCAACCCCCAAAATATGAGTACACATTTTTCTCAAATCCACATGGATCATTCTCTGGGATTGACCACATACTGAGTCAGAAGACAAATACCAATAGATACACTATGACCAAAATCGTGCCAACTATTTTCTCTGACCATGAAGGAATCAGACTAGAAATAAACCATATGAAGAAGGATAGAGCCCACCTACCACATGGAGACTGAGACCCACACTATGGAGGATCAATGAGGAGATCAAAGAAGAAATTAAAAAATACCTGGAGAAGAATGACAATGATGACACAAGTCTCCAAAATCTATGGGACACATTTAAAGCAGTTATAAGAGGCAAATATATGGCAATACAGGCTCACATAAAGAAACAAGAAATAACTCAAAGCAACAACCCTAATATCCTACCTTAAAGAACTAGAAAATGAATAACAAAATAATGCGAAAGCCAGTAGAAGACAGGAAATAATAAAAGCAAAATCAGAAATAAATGAAATGGAAATTAGGAAAACAGTCCAAAATATCAATGGAACCATTAAGACAGGAAAAAGACATACAAGGAAGCCAAATAGGGAAAGAACAAGTGAAACTGTCCTTATTTGCACATTATGTTAATTTACATGGAAAACCCTAGAAACTCCACAAAGAAACTAATCAAAACCATCATCCAGTTTAGAAAGGTAGCAGGATATAAAATTAACATACAAAAGTTAGAGGCCTTCCTGTACACAAACAACCAATCAGAAGAAACAGAAATAGAAAAATACCATCCCATTTTCAATTAAAACAAAAATAATCAAATACCTGGGAATCAACCTAACAAGAGAGGTAAAATACCTATACAAAGAAAATTACAAAATACTGTTAAAAGAAATATAAGAAAACACCATGAAATGGAAAGACATCCCCTGCTCATGGATCGGGAGATTTAACAACATCAAAATGGTCATCCTACCAAAAGCGATATACAAATTTAATGCCAGCCCAATAAAAGTTTCAATGACATTCTTCAAAGAAATAGAAAAAAATATTGATGAGATTCGTATGGAAAAAAAAGACCATAAAGAGCCAAAACTCTCATAACTAGGAAGAAAGAAAATGGAGGCATTACAATCCCAAACTTCAAGCTATACTACAAAGCCATACGAATCAAAACTGCATGTTACTGGAACAAGAACAGACATACAGACCAGTGGATTCAGACAGAAAACCCAGATATAAACCCACAGGTTTATGGACAGCTAATCTTTGAAAAAGGAGCAAAGGAACAAAGCAAGTTTGTTCAGCAAATGGTGCTGGGAAACTGGGAAGCTACATGCAAAACAATGAAACTAGATCACTACCTCTCACCATACACAAACATCAACTTGAAGTGATGTTAAAGACCTGGACATAAGAACAGAAACCATAAAATACCTGAAGCAAAGATGGGCCAAACACTACACGACATACACCTCAACTACATCTTTAAAGATAGAGCACCCAATGTAACGATAGTGAAGGCAAGGATAAATAGATGGGACTACATCAAGTTAAAGAGCTTCT
>NW_004567113.1:4377173-4480587 GCF_000260355.1 Condylura cristata
GATTAGCATCTATAATATTAATATATTTTTTTTAAAATTTTGCAAGATTGGGACCAGTGCTACTGCTCTATTTAATAAACATTTTTCATATTTCTTGGCAGTGTTGTCAAAAAACTAAGTTATCCAATGCACAATTATTTCTAACTCACAAATAGTCATTTGCATTAAACAGTGTCTCTCACTTTTGTTTCTTTTTATAAAATTATAGAAAATTTTCTTTATTCCTTATTTCAAGTTCTATCTTTAATATAAAACTTCTTTAGGTGATTACATGTGTTTACTAGCAAGTCAAACTCATATCATTTAAATGTGGTTTCACTTGAACAAACAGTATAATTTGAGAAATAGCCATAATTTTACATATCTTAGCATTATTATGATTGATATAGTATTCAGACTGAACTGAGTGCATTGAGAAAATATAACTTGAAGAAGAAAAGAAAATAGCTAGGATTCCCTTGTTTTTCACATGTGAATACACTTGTTAGAAATAATTCATATAGATAGTATTCTAAAATTTAACTGTATTCCAGTGTCCTCACATTTTTATTGTCAGGAATATCTCTGTGATTCAGAAAATAGTTTCACTGATTGCTCTTTATTTGTACAATATTATAATAACAATGAAGTTACTCATATAAAATAATAAGGCAAACATTAAAGCTATTTTTGTTAAATTAGAAATTTTATTATGAAGAATGCCAATAGAACTTTAATTTAAAATCAGATAGTAGAGAGGGTCAAATATCATGTCTTGATAAGGATTCCAATATTAGAACTAACATACATCTCAGTACTGAAATCTCTTAACTGTGAATTCTTATTTAAAACTTAAAAAATATCAAAGATTGAAAGGGCATGAATATTTCTACTGATGACTCAGCCCTCTTTAGATCTGCACTCTGCCTATTAAGTCATTATTTTGTGTCATTTTTTGAGAGCTTATTTCAGTCTCCAATCATCTATTTTAGAGATTATGGAAAATATGAAATATAAAATGTCTAAAAATTGAGTCCCTTAGTCATCTCAGGTATGCCATAGAGAAATTTATGTTCATTAATTGAATAAGAATGCCTCAGAGGAGTTTCCTAGCTTGCCTTTTGAGAGGGTCATTTAATAGCTAATCAGAATTCCATTGTTCGAAACAAAACTGGAACACATCTTGGATATCAGAGAGCAGCAGAAACTGTACCAGAATAAAGTCATACATCATTTACAAAAGGTTGATAGAGAGAAATGTCTGGAGAAAATTGTCTTGTGTTCTGTCATTTACTGAGGGAGCCTTGGAAGGGAACAGCTGAATGGTGTGGAAGCAATATTTGATGGAAAAGAAATTGGTATTGAGAAGTTGGGCACCCCACATAACAGACCACTCTCTAGTGAAAAGAATAAAAACAGTGCACTGGATTGCACTCCCACATCCCTTAGGACTGGTACTGAATTTGTACACTAGATGCATGCAGACTGCAAATTACCAGGAAATGGAACCACACTAAAAGGTATATTGGTGATTCCAAAACCTCAAGCCATATCTCTTCCCTCTCTACCACATTCTCACCAACAGCAGGACCTCTTAAAACACTATGACTCATGGTGTTAGTACATAAAGAAACCAACAAAGGCCGAAATGCTACTTTAAAATACAAAAATACTAAAATGAAACTAATGATCCATTTTGGAAAAATGGAAACAGTTCAGCTTTTGTACTTCTACAGATACTTTTAAAAATAATTAAAAAATCAAAAGCAGAAAAATGGGAAAACACAAATCTATGACATATGACACCTCAAGACATCAAGGGAATATGACATCACATGGAGAGTACAATGCTACAGCATTCAACCACAAAGATATGAAGATTTTATTTCCTTATCAAATCAATACTTCAAAATGATATATTGAAGAAAATAAAAAATAACTGGAAGAGTATACGGTAGAGCAAGTGATACAACCAATACAGAAAAACAAATCGATGATATAAAAATAATGAATTGAAAACTGGAATTTAAACATTAAGAAAGTAAATAACAGAATCAGGAAGTCAAAATCTCAAGAGATATGATAAAAAGTTCCAGAGAAATTTATGGAAACAGAATAGACCAAATGGAGGATCAAATCAGTGCTCTGAAGATAATAATGCCCAAAAAATCAGGAGGAAGAAGAGAGAAAAATATAAAGAAAAAATAATGAAAAAACTCTTTAAATACTATCTGACTCCATTAGAAAATCAACATAAGGCTAATGGGTAACTCAGAGAAGACAGAGAGAAGAAAATAGATTTTTCAAAGAAATGATAAGGGAAAATTTTCCCAAACCTGAAGTGGCAACTAAATATGGAAGTTCATGATGCAAAAAGAACATCTGGTAATCAAAATATAATGAGACCTATACCAAGAGAAATAGCAGTGAAATTACCTATAATTTCCAGTAAAGAATACTGAAAGTGCTTAGTGAAAAGAAACAGGCAACCTTAAATGATATTCCCATGAGGGTTACATCAGACATCTAAAAAGGAATTCTATGGGATTATATATTCAAAATACTCATAAAAATTGCCAGTCCAAAATGTGATTGCCTGTAAGACTCTTAGATTTATGAAGAATTAAGAGTCTTGAAGACAAACAGATCCTGAAGGAGTAGGCTGACAAGTAGGCCTGTAATATGAGAAGTGCTGAAGGAGTTCTCTTATATAAATTAAAGAGAAAAACACTCACACACATATAAAAATTGAACTAGAGAACAGAACCATAAAATCAAAGACAAATGGCAGTAGCAAACCATCATACATGAAAAATCAAAACTGATAGGTGAGTGGACTGCAGTCTACATTCAAAGTGCGTAGAGGTTGGTTAAAAATAAAAAAAAATCCAGTTTTCTATTTTTCCAGTAGACCACTGTCAATTCTAAAATAAATATAGGCTCTGAATGAATGATTGGAAAACAATATAAAATAGAAAAATGACCCCCCATACCATGTGATAGACTGAGAGTTGCTATAAGCCTGCAAGGATGGTTCAAGATCCAAAAATCAATCAAATCACCACAAGAACAAAAGGAAATATACAAATCATATGATTGTAATTTTATCAATAGATGAGAGAAAGAATAGATAAAATTCAACATCGATTTATTATAAAGCTCAAAAACTGAGGATATATAGAATATCACTCAACATAATAAAGGACATATATGATAAATTCACAGCTTGCATCATCATCAGTAGTGTATTAGAAATCTTTTCCTCTTATAAATACTGACATCTTATCCAAGCAATATACACAGCAATATTCAGTGTAATCCTTACCTTGAATGCCATTCTTCAAAGAAATGGACAAAACAAAGAATAAAAGCAATTCTGACTCAGTGAAAAAAAAAAAAGGAGAGACAGTAGTATCATAATCCCAGTCTTCAAATTACATTACAAAACAATAATCAAAACAGTACTCTATTAAAACAAAAACAATCTTAAGATCAGTGCATTTGGACTAAAAGAACAGAAATATATTCACACTTTTAAGGACAGTTAATTAAGGACAAAGTTGCTATGAGTATACTTTAGAGAAAGAAAATTCTCTTCAATAAATGTGTCGGAAAATTGGACAGCCACAAGCAAAAGAATGAAATCATCCCTATCTCTTATCATGCACAAAAATTAATCCTAAAAGTATAAAATACTTGGATATAAGACCTGAAACCATAAAATATTTAGAAAAAAATTTCCATAGTATTGGTTCCAATGATGTCTTTATGCATTTATCCAGCAGAAAATTAAACAAAAGAAAAAAACCAAACAATTGGGACTATATCAAATTAAACAGTTTCTGCACAACAAGCCAATCATTCATGCTAATAAAAAGACAACAACTAAATGGAAGAAAATATTTGCACAACTTACATCTGACAAGAGGATGATACACAGGGTCTACAAAGAATTGATACAACTTAACATGAAGAGAATAAATAACTCAATTTAAAAATGTGCAGAAGAGATAGACACATTTCCAAAGAAAACATACAGATAGCCAGCAGGCATAACTAAAATGCTAATGCTAATGTCACTACTTTTTTTTTGCAAGAGAAATGGAATTTAAAATTTAAAAATATCTCACTTTATTTCTACAAGAATGACCCATATCAAAAAGACCAGAAACAATCAGTGCTAATGGGGATGTGGAGAAAGATTTTTTTGGGCATGATTAGCAGTGATGTATACTTGTCCAGTCCCAATAGAAAATAGTACTGTGATTTCTCAAAATTTTAAAATGTACCTAACATATGATCTAGGAATTCTTAGTTATCTACCTGAAAAATGTAAAAGAGTAACTCATAGGGATACATACATTCACATATTCATTGCAGTACTATTTACAATAGCCAAGCAATGGAAACAACTTAAGTGCTTAAGGAAAGATGAGTTGATTGAGAAGATGTTGTATATATGAACAATGGAATAGTATTTTGCCATAAAAAGAATATAGATAAACTCTTGCCATTTACAATAATATAGGTAGAAAGGGAGGAAATTATGTTGAGCAAAATAAATCCGGAGGAGAAAGAGAAATACAAGACGGTGTCACTTGCAGATGGAATATAGAGGCATGAAATATATATTTAGATAGAGCCAAACCAACAACAAACTTCAGAAATATGACTGTAGAATTGATTTTAACAATGGAAAGCCAACACAATTAACTATAGTGAAGAAATATGGTTCTCTTGGTAGTGGATGTGGTGTGGTAATATACACCTGAAAGTTATGATTTTGCAACTCTTAATCATATACAGCACTATAAACCAATGTTGTCTCAATAAAAGAGAATAACCAAGAATAACAAATCAACTAGAAAAATATGGAGAATAAACAGCATGCTATTGAATGACGATTGAATTAACAGAAAAATCAAAAGGACATAAATAATAACAGGAGGGAAAAAAATGAAGACATGAACTACCAGTACATATGAACCACATAAAAAATGTATTGAAAAGGAATATTAGGGCAATATAAGTCCCACATCAAGAAACAATAAAAATCTCAAATAGCAAGTTTAAATTTTTAAAGACTAGAAAAATAACAACAAAACTACAGCCAAAAGAATGAAGCTAATAATAAAAATTAGAACAGAAATAAACAAAATATGGGTATTAAAAAGTCAAAAATATCAATGAATCCAACATGTTTTTTGGAAAACTATAGAAACCTCTAGGTAGTCTCAAGAAAGAAGGGGACAAAAACTCTAACAAATAGAATAAGAAATGAAAGAAGAGAAACTCAGAAAAATTAGAAATACAGAGGATCAAAAGCTTGTTATCAACACCTTTATGCCAATAATTTGGAAAACTTTGAAGAAATGGGCAAATTCTTAGAAACACACAACTTTCTGAGATTGTTCTGGAAAAATAAAATACCTGGACAGACTAATTACAAGATGTAAAATTGAAAGAATAATAAAAAAATTCCCATAAAACTAAAGTCTGAGTAATACAGCTTCACTTGTGAGTGCTGCCAAATCTTCAAAGATGAATGTGTCCAAACAGATATTATACCAATATTACTCTGATATCAAAATCAGACAAGGATATCACACAAATCAGAAAACAGATCAATGCCTCTGATTAGTACAGATGCAAATATCCTCAACAAAATATTAGCAAGTCAAATTACAGATCATACAACATAATCAAATATGACTTATTCCAAGGGTGCAAAGATGGTCCCAATGCTACAAAGGAAAGCTAAAGAGCAGATGCAGATATTAATAGATATAGATAAATCATTTGACAATTCTTAGAAGCCATTATGATAACTCTCACAGGTGGGAATAGAAGGAACATAATCTACCAAAGTAATGAAGGCCACATATGACAAACTCACAACTAACATCAAATTCAGTGTTGAAAAATAAGCTTCCACCTCACACTCAAATTATACAGAGTAGATTACTGGTGAGTTTGGTATGTATATGCAATCTGTTTTTCTTAGTTCCTACCAACACAGGAAGAAGGCAAGATGACAGTTCTGGATAAAAGCAGTATTTAGTTGCTTTGCCCCCATTCACAAATGGGCACTTCCAGCCGCCTGAATTTTCTTTCCAATTAGTTTTGGGAATCACTGGTATGGTATTTTTAATTAAAAATTAAAAAAATATTCAATATATCATGCTTTTTTATTATTTTTAAGTAATATAAGTTTTTTTTTTATATCATTTTGTGCCTTTTTCCATCTCAGTTGTAATCCCTGTGGGCTTTCCATCACCAAATCACCCATGTGCTATCACCATAGTCCAGTGCATCCTTTTTTTTTAAAAAAAAAAAACAATGTGTAGTTTCCCCATGAAATTCCCACCATCAATTACCCTGTGCACCATCACCATGGTCCCTTGTGCTTTTCCTATCCCATGTCCTGATCCTTCTCCTTCCTCTTTCCCTACAGAATGTCTCTGGTCCATAGTTGCCTGATGATTTTGATTTTTACTTTATTATAGTTACTTTTTTTCTGATTCCTTATATGGTTCTTCTAGGGTCCTCCTGTGAGTGAGATCATTCAATATTTTTCTTTTTCTTTCTGGCTTATTTCATTGAGCAAAATCATTTGACAAGTCCTTCTGAGATTTGAATTGTCACATGAGCTTTTCCTTTTAAATCTCCAGTTCTTGGCATTTCTTAGCCTTCTGAATCTTGGAAATCTAATAAATATGTCCTCATTCACTGAGAAGAAAACTCCCTCTAATGCTCTGCAGCTCTAGGAGGGCTGGTCAAGTAATGAAATTAATCACAAAGATTAGTGAGAGAAAAGAACAAATTAAATCTTATGGCCATAGATATTAATGTAAATAGGACAAAATGAGGATATTTGTATAGTAACTAGGTATAGGACCTAAGGTTTCAAGAAGAAAGAAGGAGGACTCATATGATTAAGAGAAAGTGACACATGTTGAAGACCAGACACTATACAATTAGATGTTTGCTCTGTCATTGAGAGTTTTCTCTGCTACAAAGCTTATTTTTGATAAAAATCTTAATTCTGGCTAATACTACTTTTATAAATATTTAAGGAATTGGTAAAAAATTTCCCCTGAACTTCAAATTCTACATTGACCTAATATCAAAATAATTTTCATGCCAGAATGTCAGATCTTAAGATGGCATATTCTGGACATTTTGTTAAGAAGACCTATCATTCACTGTGTAATTACATTTTCTTGCTGTTAGGGATAGTACTGATGCTATGAAAACCTCTGTTTCAATGCATAGTCCAGTGTATGTACTGGGGTTTGTTCAGATGTGGAGAGAACAACTTATCCAGTGTGCCATTCTCTATTAACTGCTGACAAAGCTTTGTTAATATGATTTAAAATTTTGGAAAAAATAATCACATTGGCTGTTTTGATCAGTTTTTCTATTAAATATTCACTGGAGATGAAGTATGCTGAAATTTTAAAATTATCCTTGCTTCCTGATAATGGGGGCATTGCTATTCAGCTAAGCATCTTCATTTCATCATTTGTGAGTAATTCTTTCCCTGGAGGCAACTCAGAATTGGAAGACACTACAATCTTGGTTGCTAATTTTACCAGCATTCTATATTTTAGTTAGCTAATAACAGAAGGTATTAAAATGAGTCTAATAAGCTAGCCTAAAGTGACAAGGTTTAGTTCATGCTTTAAGAGTAATAAAATATCACATATAAATATTGCCCTAATATGCAAAGCAAAAACATATAGCCTTGTTTTTAACTCCTGAAAAATCTGTTAGTAGAAAGTAAGAGAAATAACATTTGTACAGCATCATAATGGAAGTTGAAAGAATGGTCCATTTCAACTTAATACTCATTTGATACGATCCAGGTCACCAACTCGGTACTAATGAAGTTTCTCTCTGCTTCAATTCAATTACCAATGAACATCCAGATTGCCCTCAAAAGTAAATTGGCAGCTCTATCTGGTTCTACAAGAAATTTGTACCTTAGGCTATAGATTTCTACCCTCAATGTAGTTTCCCAATAGTCCCCAAGGAGAGATTCAACCAGAATATTTTGAATAAAAACTGAAACCCCCCCACCCCAAACACACACACAAAATAGGAAAGAAAAGAAATAAGTTCTTTGATTGAGATTGTGAAGTTAGGTTAGGGCAGGAGTGACTGGAAGTACAGGGATATATTTTTTTCTCAATTTGGGCTTAAGTATTTTATTGTATGACTGAACAAAATAGTATTTAGTAATTATCTATTCATTCTTTCATTCATTTGTATCCAGGAAAGACACTAGGACACTAAAATTCTCCTACCAAGCCAATTATTATCATGCTAGACTACTTATAGAGAGAAAATTGTTGTGACTTGGTGGAAACTATTAATAATAGTGGGTCAGTCATTTGGTCAATAGTAGTTTGATGTCATGATTCATCTGATAAGTCAGGTAAAGTGTCTTAAATCTTATATATGAAATACAATATTTGAAACACATTAAAATACTATTTTGTTGTTTTGCTTTTTTTATATTTATTTATTTATTTTCACATCATTCTTTACTTTGTGCATTTTTTTTTTCATCTCAGTTGTAATCCCTATGGACTTCCCACCACCAATTCACCCAGGTGCCATCACCATAGTAGTCCCATGCTCTCCTCCCATCCAAGATTTTATCTTATTTCCCTCTCCTCCCCCCTGAAAAATGTCTCTGGTTTATAGTTGCTCATTACTTTTCATTTTTACTTTTTATAAATGCTTTTCTTCCTCCCGACCCCTTTTGCTCTGCTGTGAGTGAGACCACCCAGTATTTTTTTTCTGCCTTATTTCACTAAGCATGACCTCTTCCATCTCCATACATGTTGCTGCAAAAGGCATGAATTTATCTCTTTTGATTGCTGAGTAATATTCTATCTTTTTAATCTGGTCATCTAGTTGGGGGAATTTGGATTGATTCCACCTCTTCCCTATTATAAATAGAGCAGCAATAAACATGAGGGTGTATGTGTCCTTTGAGTCAATGTTTTTGAGTCCTTTGGGTAGATACCTAGCAGTGGGATTTCTGAGTCATATGGAAGCTCCATTTTCAGCAGTTTGAGAAACCTCTAAATAGCTTTCCATAGTAGTTGAACCAGTTTGCATTCCCACCAGCAGTGCAGGAGAATTTATTGTTCTCTACATCCTTGCCAACATTTGACATTGCTAGTTGTTTTAAAATGTGCCATTCTCAATGGTGTGAGATAGTATCTCATTGTGGTTTTAATGTGCATTTCCATTATTACAAGTGATGTTGAACATTTTTTCATATGCTTGTTGGCCATCTGCATTTCCTCTTTGGAGAAGTATCTCTTTAGCTCTTCTGTCCATTTATTGATGTTCCCCCCCCACTTTATTTTTGTTGAGTTTCATCAGCTCTTTACAAATTTGTGATCAGTCATTTGTCATTCATATTGTGTGCAAAAATTTTCTCCCAATCAATGGGTTATCTCTTTGTTTTGTGTATAATAGAAGCTCTTTTGGTATACAGAAGCTCTTTAACTTGATGTAATCTCAACTGGTTATCCTTTCCTCCACTATCTTTGCTTTGGGTGATGTATCTTTAAAGATGTTACTGAGCTGTATGTCATATAGTAATTTTGCCCACATTTTCTTCTATATATTTTATGATTTTGGGTCTTATGTCTAGCTCTCTAATCAATTTTGAGTTGGTTTTTGTGCATGGTGCAAGGTAGTAATCTAGTCTCATTTTTTTTATTTTGTGCATGTAGCATCTCATTTTCCCAGCACCATTTGTTGAATAAACTGTTTTTGGTCCATTGCATATTATTTGCTTTTACCAAAGATCAGCTCTCCATAGAGCTGTGGATTTATATCTGGGTTTTCTATTTGAATCCACTGATCTGTGTGTCTGTTCTTGTTCCGGTACCATGCAGTTTTGATTATTTTGGCTTTGTAGTCCGGGAGTGTGATGCCTCTGTTCTCTTTTGTTTTAGTCAGGAGAGTTTTGACTAAAAATATTTGTTCTATTTCTTTAAAGAATGTCATTGATATTTTTATTGTAATAGCATTAAATCTGATGTCACTTTTGATAGAATAGCTACTTTAATTATGTTAATTCTTCTGATCCATGAGCAGGTCATGTCCTTCCATTTCTTTGTGTCTGCTTGTATTTCTTTTAACAGTGTTTTATAAGTTTTTTTGTATAGGTGTTTTACACCTTTTGTTAGGTTTATTCCCAAGTATTTGATCTTTTAGTTTGTTTGTTTCAGTTGTAAAGGGAATGGCTTATTTTGATTTCACTTCCTCTGATTGGTTGTGTATAGGAAGGCTACTGACTTTTGTGTGTTGAATTTACATCTTGCTACCTTTCTAAACTAGTTATTGTTTGCTTAGTTTTTATATGGAGTTTTTAGGGTTTTCCATGTAAATTATCATATTGTAAAATATTGTTATAATTACTATGATGACCAATAAAAATGAGCTTCTAATATACAAACAAGGAAAAGTTAAAAAAAGAAAAAGAATAATAAGGAAATCCTTTATGAGAGTGCTAAGAATATAAATGCAATATAACATAAATGTAGGGCAAGTTGAAAATAATTTTCTGTCCTAAAGTAGGTGTTAAAAATGTATATTCTGCTAGTTTGAGTGTCTCAGATACTAGTCTTCTATTCATATCACTGGTCTAAAGGATATCAATTGAAAATTTACTGTTAACTTCTTTACCCAAAACACACATTCAAGACAGTATGAATGAAGACCTGAATTGATCACATACATTTTCTGCAACAGTGAAGAATATAAAACAAGTTCAAAAGAAAATTAACTTCTTGTGGGATATTTTCTTAAAATAAGAGCTGGAACATCTCCTTGTCACAGATGTTCTTTTGGTTGTGGTAATTATGAATCAATTATGAGGAAGAAAAAATACATGTCTTGCAGTATGGAATATAGTGATCTATGCATACGTGTTTGTGTGTGTGTGGAATGGGATATACAAGTCTGTAAGTGTGATGAGGAAGTTAATTTTGTAATTAACAAATCTACTAAAACCCTTAATTCTCCATTTATTAAAGTTGCCCTAAATTTGCTATTGTGCAATCTTATTTTGCATATACTTCGTTTTATTTGATAAAAGGGATTGCTTGTTGATGAATTGACAAAACTATACCTAATATCATTACTAATGCTGAAAAGCTGAAAGCTTTCCCTCTAAAACTTGGAAGCCTTAGTAATTGAAATGGCATACACTAGAACATAAACAGACACACAGACCAATGGAATGGAATTGAAATTCAGAAAAAAATTATCCATATAAGGCCAAATGATTTATGACAAAGGGGAACATAATTTACACTAGGCAGAAAACTTTCTTCAATAAATGGTGCTGGGACAATTGCATTACTACATACAAAAGTATGAAACCAGATGACTATATCTTATATGCAAAAATCAACTCAAAATTGATAAAATACTTGGATGCAAAACTGAAGACATAAAAAAAATAAGAAAACAAAAGTAAACACTCAAATTCCAGAAATGGTTCAGGGCACTCAAATTTCATAAATATCTTTTAGGACTCATCTCTAGCAGCAAGGAAACCAAAAGAAAATATAAACATTTAGAAATGCATGAAGCTAAAATGCTTCTGTGCAGCAAAAGAGGCAGTAATCAAAACATAGAGAAACCCTATTGAATGGGAGAAAATATTTGTATATCCTACAACTGATAAGGGACAGATATTAAAGAACTACAAATAGCTTATTCAACTCACAAAAACAAAGTAAGCAACCCGGTCAAAAAGTGGGCAGAAGAGCTAAATAGGAACTCATGCAAGGGAAAAATGAAAATGTTGTTCTTCATTATGTATTGTATAGAAAATGCAAATTAAAACCACAATGAGACACCTGTGAGAATGACCCATAATAAACAAAATAGAATCATGTGCTGGAGAGGAGGAAGAGAAAAAGAGCCATATCACATTCTGGGTGGAGTGTAGACTGGTTCAGTCACTATGGGAAACAGTGAGGTGATCACTCATAACACTAAACATGGATCTGTTGTACAACCCAGCTGTTACACTCTTAGGAGCCCACACAAACAACACAAAAACACTAATTTGAAAGGAAATGGGCACTCATATTTCTTACAGCACTATTTATAATAGCCAAGATTATGTAAAAACATAAATGCTTCAAAACAGATGAATGAATTAATGCAGTATATACAGATAATGGAACACTTCTCAGCCAAGAAAAGATAAGTTCATTCTATTTCTGATATTGTGGATGGATTTGGAAGGGGTTAAACTACAAATATAAGTCATAAAGGGGAAAGTAAGTACTAAGAAATCAAACAATGGTTAAGACAAAAAAAACTCATAAAAACTGACCATAGATTTGGAGCACTTGGAAATGGAAAGGATGGAGATGAAAGGAGAAGAACATAGGGATTACGGTGATAGACTATGGGGGTTTTGGGGTGGGAAATCTGTAGTGAACACACATGAGGGGAGAAATCACATATGGTTCAGAAATTAACAATATGTAAGGAAAAGTTACTTTATTTAAATATAAGTTAAACATAAAAAAATGATTATATTGCTTAGTATATTTTAAGGACTTTGCTGGTACCTAGTCTTTATGGTTCTAGTTAATTTTAATGTCACCACAGATTGTATGTTATAGGTATACATTCATATGTAATATAAGTTTTATACATTTAAATTTAAAAATATTTATTTTATCCATAGAATATGAGACTAAATGGTTCCATTAAATGGTTACATGGAATATATTTATCCCATCCATTATATTAACTAGAAAGAGAAACATTTCACTAGAGTTACTACTAATTAGTAAGAATTCTCTCTTTTTTTTCCAGAATAAAATAACTCCTAGAATAAATTACTATTGTTATTAAAAAAATAAAAGTTTCAGGCTCTCCCTAGTGGTGTAATGGATTAAAGCACTGCATTATGCAGCTCTCTGAAGCCACTGCAGCATGAGTTCAATCCTCAGCCAGGGAGGTGACTCACAATGTGTGGCAGTCCTCTTCTGACCTGCCTGCTGCTACCTTCAGCAGTGTACTTTGTCAATCTGTCTGTTCTGGTCCCCACTTTGTCTCTGGTGAATCCTCTCACCCACCACATCTCTGACCTGTACCCCAGTTCTGTAAGCATAAATAAATAAATCTTTAAAAAAATAAAAGTTTCATAAGGTTGTCTATTATTTGCAGTGAAGATAAGATACATATGAAGTAATTTTTGTGATCTATTCTGCATACCTTCAGAATCATGATTTTTTTATTTAAAAAAATCTCAACATAGCATTCTATAGTCATTTTGAAAAATATTATAATAGTTTATTTTTCCATCTCAGTTGTAATCCCCATTAGCTCCCCATCACCAAATCACCAGTGTGTCACACCATAGTCCGGTGTACTTCACTCCCCCCACTGTTATTGATCCCATTCCCCATCCCACCCCCATAAAATGTCTCTGGTATATAATTGTTCATTATTATTATTTTCTTGCCTGGTCTTTTATACTCCTGCTATGAGTGAAACCATCTGGTATTTTTCCTTTTCTTTCTGGCTTATTTCACTAAGCATGATCTTTCCAACTCCCCATGTTGCTGCAAAGTCATGTGTTTTTTTTTTTATTTTTTTGGTTGCCGAGTAATATTCCATTGTGTGTATGTACCACATCTTTTTAATCTAGTTATCTATTTTTGGGCTTTTGGGTTGTTGCCATGGCTTTTTAATTGTAAATAAAACAGCAATAAACATGGGGTTCAAGTATCTTTTTGAATCAGTGTTTTTATGTCTTTTGGGTAAATACCTAGGATGGGATTGCTGGGACATATGGAAGCTCCATTTTTAGCAGTTTGAGAAACCTAAAAATGGCTTCCCAGAGTGATTGTACTAGTTTGCATTCCCACCAGCAGTACAGGAGAGTTCCTTTTTCTCCACATCCTTGCTAACATTTGTTGTTGCTAGTTGTTTTAATATGTGCCGTTCTCACTGGGGTGAGGTGGTATCTCATTGTGGTTTTAATTTGCATCTCCCTTATTATAAGTGATATTGAACATTTTTTTTCATATGGTTGTTGGCCATATGTATTTCCTCTTTGGAGAAGTATCTTTTTAGCTCTTCTGCTCATTTTTTAATGGTGTTATTTGCTTTGTTTTTGTTGAGTTTCATCAGTTCTTTGTATATCTTTGTGATCAATCCTTTATCACTAGTTTCGTGTGAGAAAATTTTTTCCCAGTGAGTGGGGTGTCTGTTTTTTGTAATGTCTCTTTCTTTGCACAGAAGCTCTTTAACTTCTACAAGTCATTTTTAATAGAAAACTAATTTATTTATCAATATCAAAATTATGTTTATATTTATGTGAATTTTCTAATTTTTTCTCCATACTATCAGTGTATAGTTCATTATAATGAATATTCTGTTTTATAAGTTTAGACTTATATTAATAGCCAAGTGGACCATGAAAATTTAAACCTGAAAACTGGTAATATTTGTAAGAGGTTCCTTACAGTGAGTAGGTGAGACCAGGATGAACTTGGAATGATTTTTAGCTGATAAAATTTCCAAATGTGGTTTTAACATTTCATTATATGCATTCAAACAAAATTAAAATAGCAGTCCTTCATTTCTAAGCTTTAAAAAGCACTCAGATTAAGTTAAACTTATTTGTTTAGAAATAATTAAATATTATTTCTTTAAATAGAGCACAAAAGTAAATGACCTTTTGGCTTTTGTGTGATGAAATTTATAATTTATTCTAATTTAAGGAGAAAACAAAAAGAAATGGAAAGAGGGTCTCCCCCCCCCCCCGGGTGGCACAACTAGTTGAAGTACAGCCCTATGAAGCTAGCAGTAGCAACTTCATCACAATTTAAACCTTAGAGAAGGAGTGACCCACATGGTACAGCAAGCCTCTCATGTCTCAGCCGCTGCTCCCCTCAGCAGTGTAATTCATCAATCTGCCTGTTCTGCTCCCCACTCTGTCTATATGAATCCTCTCACTGCCCCTGCCCCTC
The DNA here is from genome assembly GCF_000260355.1 of Condylura cristata. Taxonomy (NCBI): domain Eukaryota; kingdom Metazoa; phylum Chordata; class Mammalia; order Eulipotyphla; family Talpidae; genus Condylura; species Condylura cristata. The sequence continues at coordinate 4,392,191 of NW_004567113.1, forward strand.
TGGCCTGCATCCCAGTTCTGTATGCATAAATAAAAAAAAAAAAAAAAGAAAGAAAGAAATGGAAAGACATACTCTGGTCATGGACTGGAATCATTAATATTATCAAAATGGCCATCCTACCCAAAGCAATTTACATATTCAATGCTATTCCAATAAAAAGTTCAATGACATTCTTCAAAGAAATAGAACAAACAGTTTGAAATTCATATACAGCCACAAAATCCCTCAAAGAACAAAAGCTATCAATTAAAGAGAAGGGGAATGGAGGTATCACAAACCTGGAATTCAAACTATACTACAAAGCCATAATAATTAAAACTGGAACAAAAAGAGACACTCAAATCAATGGAATCACACAGAAAGCCACAGAAATCTATCTATACTAATAGATTTACGGACAACTACCTTTTGACAAAGGAATAAAAAATATACAATGGAACAAAGACAGTTTATTTAATAAATTATGCTGGGAAAACTGGACTGCTACATGCTAATGAACAAAACTATACTATTACCTCACACCATGCATAAAAGCTGACTCAAAATTTATCAAAGAACTTGACACTAGACCAGAAACTATAAAATATGTAGAAGAAAATATAGGCAAAACACTACATAACATACATGTCGGTAATACCTTTAAAGACACATCCCTAAAGCAAAGAAAGTAAAGGAAAAGATAAATACTTGGGCCTATATCAAGTTAAAGAACTTCTATTCAGAAAATAAGACATGAATCAAAACAAAGAGACACCCCATTGATCATAAGAATAGGGGTTTAACCATAAAGATCAACAAGAACTCAGACAACTCAACAAAAGCAAAGTATCCAGTAACAAAAGTAGGCAGAGGAACTTAAAAGACACTTCTCCAAAGAGGAAATATAAATGGCCAACAAATATATGAGAAAATGGTCAACATCCCTCATAATCAGGAAAATTAAAACCACAATGAGATAACACCTTACACCAGTAAGAAAGGCACACATTAAAATAATAAAACAAACAAACAAACAAACAAACAAAAAAAAGCAATTATAAATGTTGGTGAGGATGTGGAGAAAAAGAACTCTCCAACTGCTGGTTGGAATGAAAACTGGTTCAATCACCATGGAAAGAAGTATAAAGGTTTCTTTGTCTACTAAAAATGGTGCTACCATATGACCCATCAATCCCACTCCTAGGGGTCTACCCAAAGGACACAAAAATATTAATTCAAAAGAATACATGTACTCCTATGTTTATTGCAGCACTATTTACAATAAATGAGACTTGGAATCAAACCAAATGCCACCAAATAGGTGACTGAATCAAAAAGATTTGGCATATAGACATGATAGTATAATATACAGAAATAAGAAAAGGTAAACTAATGCCATTCTCAGTAAGAAAAATGGAGCTAGAAGGAATTATGCTCAGTGAAATAAGTCAGAAGGAAAAATAAAAATATCAGTGGTTTCACTTACAAGAGGAATAAAGGGGTTGGTTCACGGAAAAAAAAAAAAAAGAAAACCACAACACAACAAAATAGATATGAACTGACAACTATAAACCAGAGACATTTTATTGAGGAGGGAGAAGGAAAGGCATCAAAACCAGTGAGAAGAGCATAAGAGACTATAGACCAGTTTCTGCACAGTTTGATGGTGCTCAGGTGAATTAGTCATGGAAAGTCTATGGGGACTACACTTAAGTCAATAAGCAAACATTGTAAGGAAAACTAAATAAATGAATTAATTAATTAAAAAATCTTTTAATTTAGGATTTCTAAACTGTGTATCTATTAGATGATAATTATCTATATCTACAATAATTTCTGAATAATAGTTTAGAAAAATACACTATGTAGTAGATGAGCTGAGGAAAGTTCTTACGGCTATATAAGTACCCCATGGAAAAGAGTAATACAACTTAATTTTCTACTTTCTCATCTATGACTTTAATAAAAGTGCTTGCATTTTTATATCATTAATCTACTTTGAGAAGAGATTTGGCATACTAATCATTATGCGTTCGTTAATGGAGTTCCATTCCTATGGATGCTGGAGGAGTTCTCTGATTCCAAATTTGATTTCTGTAGGGCTCCTTTATTATGCAATTTTGAAATATGGTTAAAGTGAAAAGATGGACTAGATCTAGAGTAAGCAAATGGGCACAGGTCTTCTGCCCGGGAACAAGCTCAGTAGTATATCAAGAATGATAAAGGAATTGAGCTCTAGTCAATTCCTGATAGCTTTGATTTCCTATTTTGGTCATGGCATGTTTTTATTATATTCTTTGTTTTCAGTAGTGAATTTCATCCTAAAATACAATGACAGCATCTGTTAGTAGAGTTTATTTAAATCCCTGGTTCATGGAAAATAATTATGCAATATCTATTTATTGATATTGGGGCAAATAAGGATAAATCAGCTTCTTATCTTCTTCAAAGAAATTTTATAAATTTTCTGCATTTTAAAAATTTATATGCTTATTTTATAATAATACATTTTGCTGCCTTTTTAAGGCATCTATTTACATGCATTTATTCTATTTTTTTTTGTCTTTTTTCATTGTTTTATCAGGCTTTTTCAATATTCTGGTACTACACATGCTTTTCCCCCTTACTCAGACACTGCAGTCTATAATAATAGCAATCAAGGCAGTTCATTCTGACAAATGTGTGTCAGAAAATGCCTGCTGTGACTTTGAAATATTGAAAGTGACTGATAACATAATGTGTGAAGCAGAATAAATGCATACAAATGGCAGTTTTAGCTGAACAGTCAAAGAATGAACTAAATACAGTGTCAGAACTTGGCCCTGAAAAGCTCTGGGTGCCAGTGGCTACAATGGCAAATTACTAAATGCACTTTGCAAAGTGTTTTATGAATAAAGCAGAGGCCAGAGTTTTATCATTTTTCTTTGTGGTTGGGCTTCCGCTGGAAGCACAGTGAAAGGATGTTCCCTTAAGAACTTTCTGGTTTGAGAAGTCACACAGTGTTTAAGAAGAAGATAAAGGCACTTAAGGACCATTGGGGAATAAGATAAGAGAAAGAACGTGATCATTAAAATTTGAACAAGAAAGGTAAGCTATTGGATAGACAACATCTGGGCTACAATAAATCCACTTGTTAAGAAACACCTATGAAATAAAAGAAAACACCTTGACTGGCAATTTGTTAAACCTGTCCTTATTTTTGAAAAGCTTACTTGACATTTAAAATGGAGTGCTTTGAATAAAGGGATAACAAAAATAAATCCTTCTAATATTTGAACATTGCATAGATGGCAAATAAAGTTTTCATATATCTGAGGATCACTGACTTTACATATTTCTTTGCAATCTCTTGCTTGTCTGCCTGCAGAGTTCTTAATAAAATCAGACACATTGGATGCAAATATTCCAGTAAGGATTGGATTCTCATTCAAGAGAAAACCTGCTCTCTTGCACTAAAAGGATATTTTTTTTTAGAGAAAAAGATTGGCTAGGTATTCAAATTAATGGTTAAAAATAGTCTCCTTTACTTTTCCACTTCCCCTCTTCATTCCCCCCTTCCTCCCACAGCTCTTTCTCTTAGCTATCTATATTTAGAAGGGAGTTTATTCTTCCTCAGGGATGTCAGTGTTGTTGATACAAATTGAGTGTATTTGTGACTATTTTGTTGGCATTTTCACACACAAAATAAAACATTGCTGGGCAGTGTTGTAAATACAGTCCTACAGAATATGATACAATCTATGTTCTTTTTTAGCCATGTAAATGAATTTAATGCTCTAAGGTCTCAGAGGTCAAATATACAAGCCTGAGCTATGATGGAGCTGGCAGGTGCCTTAGGAGATGTTGCCAAATATATTAACTAATACAAGTGGAATTTGCCTTTTTGCCATTATGAATGTGGTTGCTTTGAAAAGACTAATGACCTGGGTGAAAATAGGACAATGTGGGGGATGGCACAGTGATTGTCCTAATAACCTTGTCCTCATCCTTGGTCCTAGACCTTTCGTCGTTTTGTTTCACACTGTTCTTTCATATTTCAAGTTTGCTTTCCCCCCTCACCATCACTGTATTTTAGGTCACTATCATGTCTAATTTTGAGTGCTGTAATAAATTTCAGATTGGTCACTCAGTTGTTACATAGTCTTGCTCTAGTTATTCCTTAAATGGCTTGTATAAATCCCACCTGGAAATGTTGGTATTTTTCATACAGGTTCTGTTTCTATTCTCTGTGTTTCCACAACACATACCATGCTGAACAGTTCAGTTATTTACCTATCCTTAACGAGTAAGCAGGTTGGAGGCTGGCATTGTGTGTATTTCCCAGCTGTATATTCATTGCATAGCACAGTGTACATATATATAGTATGTGACCAGAAAAACTTGTCTGGGTTGAAGTATTACAAATTTGTGTATTGCTTCCCTCTATTTTCTTTCTTTCTTTTTTTCATTTTAGATTTATTTATTTATTCGTACAGAACTGGGGTACAGGCCAGAGATGTGGAGGGTGAGAGGATTCACCAGACACAGAGTGGGGTGCAGAACAGGCAGATCAACGAAGTACGCTGCTGAGGGGAGCAGCGGACAGGCCAGGAGAGGTCTGCCACGACATGTGGTCACCTCCAGGGCAGGCGGGGATCGAACTCATGCAGAAGTGGCTTAAGCTTCTTTGTGCTGTGCTTTAACCCGCTGCACCACCAGGGAGGGCCAACTTCCCTCTATTTTCAAATAAATTTACATTAACTAAAAGCATATTAAGAATGCTATATCTGATTGATTCTACCAGTTTTAGTATATATTTTCCATTTAGGATGAATTTAATTTTTTATTGTGTTTTGAAACTACCGTGTGACTACATCAAAACCGAATGGGAAAACTGGTCACACATTACCTGCTCTGCCTCACAGTGGATTTCCAAAAATATAGACAAAGAATGCAAAGCTTATAAATAAAAGAAAAAAATTGTTACCAGGTGTTTCATTGTGAAGCTATTTGTTATGTGGCATAAGCTACACCAACTAACTGAATCTTTTGGAATTCTTCCTGTGCAGTTCCCCAGTTCCAATTTTTAAAACCTCTTTTATAAAAAGAATGATTCCTTTGTGCTCAATGTAAAGCTGGTTGTATGCACATTTTTTGGTGGAAAAGAAAAAGAACATTCTAAACTGTGGGGACACATCAATTGGTTGTCTACTGTCAGGGTTAAGATGGATTTTCAATGTTGGCAAAGGATATGAGAAACTCTGAAGGTGGCACGCAATGACCCATAATTTCAATCTTTCCTAAAGGGGTATTTTTACTATGTTTTGTGAGATGATGCAGAATATGTATCCTCGAGGTAGTTGCAGTCAGTTTTTAGGGAAATGATTTTACAGATGGTTATCATAATGTTTTTTTTTTTTTTTTTTTTTTTTTTTAGACATTCAATGGTCACCTTCACATTTGAATAAGAAGCAGTCTGGTCATTTTTGTACTCAGTAAGCTGACTCTACAAGTCTGCTTCAGAATGAATTTTTTTTTCCAGCATATATATAAAAGCCTTCAAGGGACAGCTACTTTTAAAGCCTTAAGTTTGTTACCCACTTTATTTTAATCAATAATATATAGAAAAACTTTGAAGTTTTTTTTAAAGCTTTTTCTTGAATGAGTTACTTTTCTCATCTTTTTTATATTATTCTACAAATACTGAAAGATAAAAACACTGTTATATTTAAAGTAGAACATAGAATTTTGCCTAAACCAGCTCAAAGGAATAGACTTTTTTTTCTTCAATCCTAGGAATGTGAAACATCATCTTTGAAAATCCTGTGTCTCACACACTATGTCAAATACTGAGTTACTTAAAAGGAAATAAGACAGAACATCCTGTATAGCAAGACAATGAGAAGTATACTATGATTTGTATCAATTTGCTGTTTTTACCAATCCATAACCACTGTAGTATAAGCTCCATCTTGGCCAGGGAGGTGACCCACATGGCATAGCAGACCTCTCGTGTCCTGCCCTTTGCTCCCCTCAGCACTGTTTCAGTCCATCTGCCCTACCTACTCCTCATTCTGTCTCTGGTGAATTCTCATACCCCCTTGCAACTCTGGCCTGTGCCCCAGTTCTTGTATGCTGAATAAACAAATCTTCAAAAACAAACAAACAAACAAAAAAACCTGAGAAAAGGATACCCAGTTTTACAATGTTTAGTTTAGGAAAATATATTTAGGAAATTTGGAAGAAACTGCTTAATTTTCATTTTAAATCAGGACATTTGAAAATCAAGTGTTCATGAAATAACTGGAATAAAAATAAAAAAGACATACCAAAAGATCAATACAACTGAGGGATGTTTACTTGAAAAAAATCAACAAAATCGACAAAACTTCAGATAGACTTGTGAAGAAAAAAGGGAGAAATATCTAATAAATATAATTGTATACTGAAGAGAAGATATTGCAATCAATATTTCAGAAATACTGAAGATCATAAGAGATCAATATAACATCTAAAAACCAACAAATATAGGGCCCTCCCTTGTGACACAGGGTTAGAGCACTGCACTAAGAAGCTAAAGCCAATTCTGCATGAGTTCGATCCCGCCTGCCCTGGAGGAGATCCACATGGCGCCGCAGACTTCTCCTGACCCGCCCGCTGCTCCCCTCAGCAGTGTACTGCATTGATCTGCCTGTTCTGCTCCCCACCCTGTCTCTGTGAATCCTCTCTCCCTCCTCATCTCTGGCCTGTACCCCAGGGGCTCTGTATAAATAAATCTTTAAAAAAAACAAAAACCAACAAATATATAACCTAGTCAAAATGAAAAAAAAAAAAAAAGATTATTAGTAATCTACAGCTCCAAAAGACTGAAAAAGGAAGAAACATGAAACCTGTACAGATACAGACAAATCACAAGCAACAATATTTAACAATAGTCAAAATTCTCCCCAAAAGCAAAAGCATGGCGAACCAAGTAGTTTAACTAAGAGTTCTTCCAAATATCCAGAGATAACATGATGTCTCTTCTTAAACCATTTGAAAAAAAGAGAAAGAGGGAAAGTTTCCACTTTTTTTTTAATATGAGGCTAATATCACTGTGACACTAAAACCTGACAAAGATACCACACACAGAAAAGAATTACAGAACAGTTTTTCTGACAAACATAAGCAAAATACTAAACAAACCTTAGCAAACCAAATACAGCAATACATCAAAAGGGTCAAAATCATGGCCAAGTGGGATTTATTCCAGATATAGTGATGGATCTACATTGGAAAATCAATCAAGGAATTCCACCACATCAACAAAAGGAAAGACAAAAATCATATAAATATATTGTATAACAAATGAATAGCAAGCTTGTCCTTGCAAATCTGGTATAAGTAGGAGTGTCTACCTTCACCATTAGTATAAACACAGTAATGTTAGAAGCATTAGAAATCCTAGCTAGAATAATCAGGCAAGAAAAAGTTATAAAAGGAATACAAATTGAAATAAAAGTAAAGCTAGCATTGTTTCCAGATAACATGACAAAATGCATGGGATGCACTAAAGACAATACTTAAAAAGTAATTGAACAACAAATCAGTTCAGTAAAGTGGCAAGGCACAAAAGCAATCAATTTTCAGGGAAAACTGAAATGCTACTTGCAAAAGAATAAAACTAGATCACCATCACACACCATACCAAAATCAACACAAAACGGATAAAAGACTTGGATATAAGACCTGAAACCATAAAACACATAGTATTACACATGGAAGCAATTTATAACATACACTTCAGAAAGATCTTTGAAGATTCATCCCCAGCAGGAAGGAAAACAAAAGAAAACATAAACAACTGGGATTACATAAAACTAAGAGAAGGATACCATAATTAAAACTAAGAGATACCTTACAGAAGGGGAGCAAATATTTGCAAGCCATACCTCTGATAAGGAATTGATATCAAAGTTCTACAAAAAGCTCATACAGTCTATCAAAAAAAGAAAAAAAGCAACCCAATAAAGATATGGACATAGGCTATAAATAATACATACTTCCCCAGAGAAAATATACAGATGGACAGAAAGCACAGGAAAATAATTCATCATCACTTATTGTCAGAGAAATACAAATCAAAGCCACAGTTAGATACCATTTCACACTAGAAAAAATAATATCAAAATGAACAGAAACAAGTTCTGGCAATGGTGTGGAGAAAAAGGAATTTTCTTACACTGATAGTGGAAATGTAGATTGGTCCAACCCTTATGGAGGTTTAGTCAAAAGACTAAAAATGGATTTGTCATATGATACAGCAATTCTACTCTTAGGTATTTACCTCCAAAATACAAAATTCACAATTCAAAAATAAAACAACAACAACAACAACAAACCTGCACCCCTATGTTAATAGCAGCATTATTTACAATGTCTATGATATGGAAAAAACCTAAGTATTCAAATAATGGCAAGTTAAAATAGAAGTGGTTCATATACACAATGGATTATTTCTCAGTAATCAAAAACAGTGAAATATATGCCATTTGCAGTGTTGTTGATAAAGCTGGAAGAGATAATGCAAAGTGAAATAATTGAGAAGGGGAAAGTTCACTATCAGATGCTGTTGCTAATATGTGGGATATAGATATACAAATTAAAGATCAGAGAAAGAAGTCCCAGGGAGGGGGATGGTAGTGGTGAGGGGAATAGGAACAAAGAGAAGAAACACAAAACACTATGGTGGTGGGTAGTGGGTGATTTGGTGGTAGGTACCCTATGGTAATGATACCAGATAGGGAGGACACTAATGTTATAATAAATAAATAAATAAACAAAATAAATCTTCAAAAATCAGTTATTTATACATTCCAGCAATGGCGTAGAAGAGAAAAAAATTCAGAAAACAATCCCATTCATACTTGCCAAAAAATTATTTATAAGTAATATTAAATATGGAGATGGGTGATGTATACAATGAAAACATTAAGACATTGTTAAAAGAAAGAAACACAAATGGAAAGATAATCCCTGTTCATGGATTGGAAAATCAAGTTGTATTAAAATGGCCATCTTACCCAAACGAAAATGTATATTTAATGCATGGCCTATGAAGGCTCCAATGGTATTAGTCAAAGAAATAAAGCAAAAATATTTAAATTGATATGGAACCATAAACGAAGATGGTACAAAGAAGAACCATTACAAAGAAGAAGAGTAGTGATGTCAAGCTCCCGTATTTCAAATAATGCTGCAAAGCAATAGTAATCAAAAAAGGATGGTACTGGGACATAAACAGTCACACAGTCCAATAGAATAGAATGAAAGTCCAGAAATAAACCCACACCCATGCAGACAGTTAATATACAACAAAGGAGACATGAATATATACTAGAGAAAGTAGAATCTCTAACAAATAGCACTGGGGAAATTGGATAGTGTCATGAGACAGAATGAAAAAATAACATCTTCTCATACTGTATGCAAAAATTAAATTAAAATGGGTTAAGGACTTGGATATAAGATCAGGAACTATAAAATACATAAAGAATTATAGGCAAAACAGTCTATTGAATTATCTTCAGAGAAGACTTTGGGGACTCACTTTCAATGGCAAGGAAGCAAAATAAGATATAAACAAATGTGACTGCATAAACTAAATAGCTTCTGTACAGTAGGAAAAACTATTAGCAAAATAAAGGACAGACTACTGAAAGGGAGAAAATATTTATATTTGCATATAATGCATCTGAAAAAGAGTTGATATGAAAGATCTATAAAGAACTAATGCAATTCAAGAAAGTGCAAACAATTATCAATGAAATAATAGTCTTCAGAGCTAAATAGAAACTTCTCCAAAGAAGACATACAGAGGCCAACAGGCACATGAAAAGAAAACAAACAAACTTATCATCACTTATCAGGCTTATCATCATCACTTATCATCACTAATCAAAACATTAATAAGATACCATCTTTCACTTTTGAAAATAACCTATATCAAAAGACAGGAAAAAAGACAAGGAACAAGGAGCTCTTGTACACTTTTGGTGATAGTGTAAGATCACTCAACCCCTCTGGAAATAGTATGGCGGTTTCTCAAAATACAAAAAATAGATCTATCGTATGACCTAGTACCCCTACTTCTAGATATTATGACCTAACAGTCTTACTTGAAGATCATAATATAACTAATCTGAAGGCATGTATGTATTCCTATGTTTACTGCAGCTCTATTTATAATGCCTATTTATGGAAACAGCTGAAGTAGACAAGGACAGAGTAGATCAGAATTGTTAAGGGGATATTTTTCAGCCACAAAAAAAGACAAACTGACATTTGTAATAACCTGAATGGAACTTGGAAGGATTATGCAAAGCAAAATAAATCGGAAGAAGAAAGACAAATAGTGTATGGTTTCACTTATATCTGGAGTATAGAAAAATGAAACAAGCAGTCTGACAAAACCAAACCATTAATAAACCATGATATCTGATTGAAAAGCTGACAAAAAGGAGAAAGAGTGGTAGGTAGTATCACACTAGTGGACTTCAAATCAGAAGAGGAGGTTGGCAGGTGATGGAGGAGGACAAGTGAAATATGGTATATGATTATTGGAGCACTGGTCATGGACTTGGTGTGAAAACTTATATTTGTAGAGAGGTTTGAACTTATAATCTTAAAGTAGATACAATGACATAAATCACTTTACCCCAATAAACATAACTTTACCCCAATAATAAAAGTATGCATAGGGCTTATGAATATACTGTTGGGCACAAAACATATCTGGGGAAATATGCAAGATCTCAATCTGGAGAAAGGAACCAAATGGCAGGAGGATATTTAAACCATATGAAATACTATTAATTCAATGAATCAAATAAATTTATTTAAAAACTAAAACAATCAGGGCTTACTTCCTAAATAAAAGAAAATTTAATTCCCCTATATAAAAGGATTATAATCTCAAAAGAAAAGCACTGAATTTATTGAGTTAAATATGTGCCTACATCATTTGATTGATTGACTGACTGATTTAGTGTTATTTATTTACTTATTTTTTCACTTCATAGTTAACAGGTGAACATCTCCTCAGTGCTGATATTTGTCTGTGGAAAGATATTGGAGTTTGAAAATAAAAACGCCTGAATTTCACTTTATACCAGTCTATTTGAACTGAGATAGAAAATGAACTATAGCACAGATGTAAGCAGTGGAATGAGGTCTGAGGAAGTGGACACGAGGAGAATTCCAGCACAGTTGATGAATTAAGAGTGGTGGGAAAGGCTGAAATGAGAGCTTAGTAGAAGCATTTTTAATTCCTGTTTTTTTTTCTGTCTTTTTGGTACCTAGTTGAAAGCTTACATATCTATTTCAGTTTTGAAATCTTAATAGTTTTGGAACTGGATGCACATTTCAGGTCATTAGTTTATTGGTATAGGAAGATGTACACAGACTGACAATAGGGAAATCTGAAATTGTAGCGCAAACAGGATGTAATCATTTGACTACGATTCATTTTGTTCTTTTCTCAGGAATTTTATTTTGTCACAGTAAATTAGATAAAGATGGCTATAAAACACATGAAAAATTACCACTTTTTTAGTTGATTCTACATGATTTTTATCTAACAAGGGACTATAAGTTTTGCACTCTAATGCAGGGGAAAACATTAGAATCATAGCTGTGGGGAGTTGGTGTAAAATATATTTTCCTCTTTTAACCACAAAATTATTTTACTAGTAATTTTTTTCTTTACTATCCATGGAAAACAGATAAAATTTAGTGAATATAAAAATCAAAGATTCTACTTAAGGGAATTATTTTAGTAATCAAATAAAGAGAATATGATATTAATGGAATAAGGATAATGACCAAATAGAGATAGGCTTAGGTGAAAATCTGGGAAACTTCCATCCAATACATATATTTTTGCTCCTATAGGCAACACTTGATCTAGTGTTAAAACACTAGATCAACTCATAGAGAAACCAGTTAGTAAATAACAAATTCTACAGATACGGAAAGACCATGAACTACAAAGAAACTTGAAAAATAATGGAATATGACTAATTAAGTAGTTACGGAAAGTGATGTTAGTTGGAGTAGAAAACTTTATGGTTGATGAGGTTAAAGACATTAAAAAATGAAATTGAGGAAGAATATAAAAGGACATCACTTTTTCAAAATGAGATTATCTTGTTTATTTTCTTATTGCTTGTATAATTGTTCCTCCAAATTTTCAGTAAATGCAAGCTCCAGAAAAATAACTGTCAATTTTATTAACTATTTGCCTTTAGAGAAAAATAGTATCAAGCACTAAGTGTGGTTCAACAAATACTTGTTCAATGAATGAAAAACAATGAATCTTACTTGTAGTAAGTTGCATGCCTTAATAATCAGAACTGGAACAGGGCTATTTTCCTCAAACATTATTTAATAAGAATTTATTGAACATCTAGGGATATATTAACTATCTTGGAAGATTAAAAAAGGAGACATAAGATAGGTTTATTTGTCTGCTAAGAATTTAGAATATATCAGAAATATCATTGTATGAAGACATGAAATAAATAATAAAGGCCCTCCCTGGTGGAGCAGCGGGTTGGGGCACTACACTAAGAGGCTTAAGCCACTTCCGCATGAGTTCGATCCCGCCTGCCCCCGAGGTGAACACATGGCGCAGCAGACCTCTCCTGACCCGCCCGCTGCTCCCCTCAGCAGTGTAATTCCTCGATCTGCCTGTTCTGCTCCCCACTCTGCCTCTGGTGAATCCTCTCACCCTCCACATCTCTGGCCTGCACCCCAGTTCTCTATGAATAAATAAATCTTAAAAAAAGAAATAAATAATAAAAATATGACTTATATGATATGTAGAATGTATAATATATAAATATAATGAAGGGTTTGATAAGAGCTGAATTTGCTAGGGAGGACTTATGCTGAACATGAGTCGGAACCTACAGAAAACATTTTGATAGGTTTAGCTTGGCTAACTGTGTTCCTAGATGCCATGTGCTAAGAGATTAAATTATATTTATGACTGTGGAATGGAAAGGGGAGGAAAGCAAAAAAAAAAAAAAAAAGGATATTGGAAAGTAAATATTTGCCTCAACCTTTTTCCTTTTCATTTCTTTGTTCTGTCCCCACCTATGTCTCTGGCTTTTATTATCTTATTGGAGCAACATCTCTGTCTATGTCCATCACTCTAGCCTCTGTCTCATGATCTTATCCTCCTTCACATTTGCCTGTCCTGTTTTCTACATTTCTCATCATCCTATAGTGTTGAAACTCGACATGCCTAGGCCAAAAGGAGCAATTTCTCTAAAAAGTCTTTTCACTTTCCTTCTGTTAATGACTGCCCCATTTTCAATCCCCAAGGTTAAAAATTTCAAAATCATGTTTGCTTCCTTTTTCCCCCACCTGTATGTCTAGTTCTTATGAAAACAATAAGTGGCACTCACTGATATATTCTGGCTGGGAGGTGATTTGTTTGGCAAATTTTGACAATTTCTAAGAGAGACAGAATAGAAGAAATTCACATTAGTAAAGTTCATGTGTATTAACTCAATGGTTATTGGAAACTCTAGAAGGACCATGCTGATTTTATATGGAAAGCTGTAGACTGTGGATAATTATTTAAGGAAACAAAAACACTATTTAAAAAAAATCAGAATAAAATGAAACAACAAAAATCATTATTTTGGAAAAATACCAAAATCTTATCAGAATGGAGAAACATTTCCCCCCCCTAGTTTTCTGGATTCTCCACTTGGTGTCTGCATGTGTTATCAAGGTACAGTGCTATAAGAACATCCTTTAGCATATTTTACATATGTGTTTTTTGAGACCAGTAATTATTTACATATAACATGCTGTATTTAAATAATTTCCAAGAGTTTCTGACATTATTATAAACATACTTGTGAAACAATTGTTGTAGAATGGGTTGTTAAGAAAATTAGGTAAAAGCACATTTTAAGGCTTTCTGTTTTAAAGTAGGTACTAATGCAGGAAATGTGTTCATTAAGACAAAAGTTATCAGTGGCTCTGTCAGATTGTCACTTTAGGTTATATGGACTCTTAAATAGTATTCCACATTAAAATATTATATTTCTATCTTACTCACAATTTACTTCCAGAAACATTAAGTTCTGTTTCATATTAATAGGCATTTACCCTGTGAATAGAAAATCTGGCTAATTATGATGACAGTTTATTTGAGCTGCTCAAAGAACTATGAAATGAAATAGATAAGAGACAATTATTAATTCACCAATTAAAAAGTTATCATAAATGGAAACTTCTACATAGGAAAAATTAAAGTTTTGGTCAAGTACAGTCTCAAGCTATTTACAGTAAAAGAAGATAAGAAGGAGGGAAATAATTGCAGCCTCCTTCCATGGCTTTCAATTTTTAATACCTTCATTGTTCACTTCTGATCAGCTGATGAAACATAGTTTCATCTTTAGATTAATCTGCCCCTTCATCTCACTGCTCACAGCTTAAGTTTTATGTAAATTTCAATGTCCATTCCTCTTTGAATGCAGGAGAAGACAGCTTCCTCCATAAGCTGAAGCCAGTATGCTTATATGCAGCACAGTGCATGAGCCTAGACTTGTGGGGTAGGATTTGGAGTAGTGTTGGAAGTGTGACTTCAAAACTGAATGTGTGTCACTGGTTTTACAACCCTGTAAAACAGCTAATATTTTCTATGATTCAGTTTCATCACTTGTAAAATGATGAAATAATAACATACTTAAGGCACTTAGAAAAGTACCTGGCACACAGGAAGTTTTCAGTGAATGATAACTATTATTTTAATATGCTATAATTTCTTGATCAGTTAGGGATAACACAACTCATAACACTTATCATTTGTGTTACTTTATCTATGCATAGAGTAATGACAATTTAAAAAATTATTTTTAAATTCTTCTTTTTGTACATTTAAAAAATAAGCTTATTTTTACATCATTTTGTGCCTTTTTTCATATCAGTTGTATTCTCTGTGGGCTTGCCATCCCCAAATCACCCATGTGCCATCACCATAGTCCCATGTGCTCTTCCCACCCTAGCTTTTGATCTTGTTTCTTGTTCCCCTCTTCTCCCCTGTAGAATATCTCTGGTTTACAGTTGTTAGTTGAGGTTCTTTTTTTTTACTTTATTACAATTACTATATATATGTGTGTGTGTGTGTGTGTGTGTGTATTATATATATATATATTAACCTCCTGATCCCTTACACTCCTCCTAAGAGTGAAACCATCTGGTATTTTTCTTTTTGTTTCTGGCTTATTTCACTGAGCATGATCTCTTCCAGTTCCATCCAGATTCCCCTATATCATAAATCTACAAAGAACACATATAGATCAACAACAACAAAACCCCCCCACAAATTACCCAATTGAGGCATACAGCAAAGGAGAGGATGCGTAACGTCAAAATGGGTGTATGGGTGGGAATAAAAGGGAATATGGTGATGGTTCACCGGTAATTAGGTGGCAGAAAAACTGTGGGGATTATAGTGATATAAGAAAAAATAAAAATCAATAACAAAATGTGTAGAAAAGCTAAACTGGCATTCCTCCAAAGAAGACATACAGATAGATGACAAACAACACAGAAAAAATGTTCATCGTCATCATTATTGTTAGGAAAATTCAAATCAAACCATAATGAGATACCACCTTCAACCTGTGAAAAAGAACACTATCATGATGATCAAAAACCAGAGCTGGTTCAGAAAAAAGAACCCTCTTACACAAATGATGAGAATGGAACATAGACTGACCCAGCTTATGGAAAGCAAAGGATTGGAAATGGACTATTCATATGCCTTCACAATCATACTTCTAGTTATCTACCTGAAGAATCCAAAAGTACCCATTCATGGGAAATACACACTCCCATGTTCATTGCAGCACTATTTACATAGCCAGCCTAGAGCCCCAAAACACACGAGGGGATCAGGATTGCATAGAATATAATACTCAGGTATCAAAAAGATAAACTCATCATTTGTCACAACATGGTTGAAGCTGGAGGGTCTTATACTAAATGTAATGAATAAAAGGAGTAACATAAATGTATCGCATCACTTCTATGTGAAATATGTAGGACACAGGGAAACCAAACAAAGTGTCAGACAAGACCAAACTAGGGACTAACCTCAGAAGGCTGATTATAGTATTGAGGCTACCAGTTGGGGAATGGTAGAGGAAGTGTAGAGGAGAGTAAAGAGGAGACGGAGCACTATGGATTATGTTGGTGGACTAAAGGTGTCTTGCTGTTAATGTGGTGTGGTTACAATACCTGAAAGGAGTGAGCCTATCTTCTAATACACACTGATCAATAATGTAAACCAATACTACCTCAATAAAAATTTAGAATAAAGAAAAGAAAATATCACAGTTGACCTACAACTTGCAATACAACTTAGACAGACTATAGGTCTTGTATTTTATAAATGATAACTGTCTTTTTTAAAGTTATTAATATTTTGTGTTACTTATTACACAGAAAGACTGACTAGTACATGATCTTAGAGTTAATTTGAACTTTTACTGATAATGAGTCTTAAAATTGTAACTAGCTAATGGGAGAGATATAAATTTAAACTACTATCTTTTGTTTTGTTTTACTTCATTAAACACAAAATACCTGGTCTTTATTACTTTGAAACATAGAGGAATACAACTCAAATAACTTGATATTGAGACACAGTACTATCCATAACAGCTCTCCAGTGTGATATCAGTTCTTAGAAAAATAATTTAAAAAATATCTAAAAAATAATGGAAGTGTGATACTATCAGTGTCAAATGGAATATATTACCTGAAAGTTATTACTCTCTTTTAGTTCTAAGCATGTTGGGAAATGATCAATTTCTTTCCAATCAAATGAGTAGAAGGAGAAAGAACTTCACTAAAAATATTTTTAATCTAAAATACTCATTTCAAAACCTTTTGAAACAAGTTATAAAAAAAATACTGATTTGACAATGGGCATAATTTCTTAACACACTGTATCCTATATTTCCGTCACCAGGTCTTACATAATACTTGCCACCAACCAAGTATGCAACCCTTTTTCTTTTGCAAAATTGTGATTAAAACATCCCTATAACTATGTGTTTTAGTATATCAGAACCTTAACTATTTTCTAAAGTTTATTTTATGCTTTAGTATTCGTAGAAATGAGGTAAATTTCCTGTGTGTATGCCATTGTTAGTGCCTAAGAAATCAGAGTCAAAGCCATTCAATTAAATTATAAGAAATTAGAACACATACTTTCTTTTACATATCAAATTTTGAGAGTGAAACCAATTTTATAAAGCAGCATTTTCTTATATTTTTTGTTGGAAAAATAACACATTGGTACATCTTTTAGGAGACAAATGTCTTATTTATTATATGCAACTACTTATAATAGCATATCTTATTGTTATTTATGCTGATTCTCCAAATAAAATGTAATAAACTAAGTGGGTTAAAAATTTGATTTCTTTTTTCTATATTTTCTCTTTCCTCACCACATAGAAATCTTACCTTTGTGAAAAGACATCTCGGTAAGGGCTGCCATGTTGCAATGCAATGCCATATCCCCGGTCTGCAACAGTATTTCCAATGGTGTAAAAGGAACAATCTGGGTCATTGATTGCTACATACTCCAATACAGCTGCATCCCATACAAAAGCATAATTTCCATATTTTACCTGTGAAGATATGGAAAACAAAAGACAAACAAGTATTTCAGTTAAGAAATATTTTTTTAAAGATTTATTTATTCATTTACACAGAACTGGGGTACAGGCCAGAGATGCGGAGGGTGAGAGGATTCACTAGAGACAGATTGGGGAGCAGAGCAGGCAGATCAATGCAGTACACTGCTGAGGGGAGCAGCGGGCGGGCCAGCAGAGGTCTGCCACACCGTGTGGATCTCCTCTGGGGCAGGCGGGGATCGAACTCATGAGGAAGTGGCTTCAGCTTCTTAGTGCAGTGCTTTAACCCGCTGCGCCACCAGGGAGGGCCCTCAGTTAAGAAATTTAAGTTGTATAGAGAGGACAAATCTTTTACATAGTAGATAGTTAATTGTGCAAAATTTGATAGAATCTGTATTTAGAACTAGATACCTAGTTCTAAACTAGATATTCTAAATGATAATTTGGCTTTTTGTTAGTTGACAGATTTGTTCTCCTGGAAATGTGAAAAATAGTATGTTTTAGGCAATATTGCTTATGTCCTTAGGGGTAAAATAACCCCTATGTAGTAAAAGTCACCTGGGCCAAGAGCACAATGAATGAATAGAAGGAAGCCATGACTTTGAGTTTCTCTGAGTGCTATCATTCTTATAACAAGTCTGTCTCTCTGGGTTGCTGTGAGTTATGATTTTGTGTTGCTATGAGATATTGGCATAATTTTAAGTCTGGTAGATTTTTGCATCCATCCAGGGTGGAATTATATTCTTGTCAACAGCCTATATTCTAAATCAATACTGAAGTACAGCTCACAGTGAAGTGAAGCAAAAGACCTAAGCTGCCCCTCTGGCAATATCCCTTGTACCTGTAAATTAATCTTTTGGTATGTATAACCTGTGATAACAATGCAACCAGTCTTGGAGGGCATGGTAAAGAAAGAATTAATCAGTATATAGCCTTTTAAAATTTAATTATATACACACACATACATACTACACATGCATGTATGTATCTGAACATTTTTGTACAATGCATGCTTTCTTCTTTCAGGTTGTAGTTCAGTACGATTCGCACCAGCATATTATGTACTCTTATTATTATTATTAAGAGAACACAACATTATTCTGAGTTGTTTACAATACAGTTTAGTAGTTATCATTTTCCCTTCATTATTCACTCAAATCCCTATTCATAAACTTACGAAAAATTAAAACCAATGAAGTTAATTTATAAAGATTTCATAAAATAAACAATTAATAATGAAATTAAATATTCATTTTTCATTTAGAGGTAAGTCATTTACTAGTAAATCTGATTAGGTAAAAAAGAAAAAATATATAAATATAAGTAGAGGCACTAATGTCAACAATATCAGGGACCAGGAAGAGATATCCTACCTTCATCCTCTAACAAAAACAACAGTTTGGTAGTCAATTATAAACAAAACTACTTCATGGGATGTTGGGATCCAGATTGTAAAACTCTGGTCTCTGGTGGAGACCAAGATTGAGAAGGCCTGTATCCCAGTGACAGACTAGCCATCTGTGCTACTGGCTGGAGTCCCTAAACACCCCTGCCTCACTGTGAGCTTAGTTCCAGATCTATAAAAGTAAACAGCAAGGATGTTTACTCCCACCATTTCATTCAACATAGTACATAGTGAATTCCAGCCATGTGGTATTAGAAAATAAAAGGAAATAAAATAATCCAAACAGTAAAGGAAGGCTTGAAATTATGGCTTATGATGTAATCATATGTGAGGATGTAATCATAAGTGAAGAAAAACCTATGATGTAATCATAAGTGAAGAAAATCCTACAGACTAAAATTAAAGGGTTAAAATTTATAGAAAAATTCAATGAAGTTTTATGACACAAAATCATTAGTGTCAGAAACCATGAAGTATCACAAAAGGAAATTAAGAAAGAATCCCAATTTATAATAGCAACTAGAGTATAAAATATGTAGGAGAAAATGAACCAAAGTAAAGAAAACTTTGTACACTGAACAGTGATAAACAATTAAATTCACACATAAGTTAAAAGCTTGAAAGATTTAATATCATTAAAATGTCCATACTACACAAAGGGATCCACATATTCAGTGCAATATATATCAAAATGCCAATGACATTCTTTAACAGAAATAAAAAACACAAAATTCATATGTAATTACAAGAAAAAAAAAAAGACAAAAACTAACCAAAGCAATCTTGAGCAAGAAGGGAAAAATCATATTCTCTGATTAGAAAATATATTACAAAACAATGAATATCAAATGAGATATAAACTTCCTGGTAACGATCAATCTATTCTCTCTACTCAAGAGTGTGCTTTATTTATCACCTTGCTTTGTTTCTTCATATTTGACATAGTGAATTACAGTAGTTGTCTGTCTTTTGAAGTTATATCACTTAAGATAACCCCTACAGTTCCATTGATGTTTCACAAGGGAAAATGGGTTGATATTAGGTTAAATGGATAAAAGGGATTGAATGTGTAGAACATTTTGGATATTATCACAATTTAGAATGTAAAGATGTCAAGTTAAAATTCTGTCTACCTGAAACTTTTATAATGTTATCAGCACTTTCTTAAACAAACAAAAAAAAAGTTTGGGCCTGATTTGAATCCACAATATAGATCACTGTAAAACAAAATAAAGATCCCACATATAAATCCACAAATTTCTAGTGAATTGTTCATTCGAAGGAATACCAAGAATACACAATGGGAAACTATAGTCACTTCATTAAATGCTATTGTTAAAACTGAATATTCACATACAGAAGATTGGACCTCTATCTCAAACAAATTCAGTATGGATTAAAAACTGAAGTCATAAGATATGAAATGTATAAACACCCTAGAAGAAAATGTAGGGGGTGTAATTTGAATATGACATGACAGAACCACAGGCAACAAAAACAAAAATAGGCAAATAGATTTCATCAAAACTAAGAAGCTTCTATAAAGCAAGTGAAATAATCAACAGTTAAAAAGTCAAGCTATAAAATAGGAAAAATATTTGCAAATATGAGACTAGTATATAAGGCATTCTTACAACCCAAGAAAAACACACACACATATACAAACTTGATTAAAATGGGAAAAGTGCAATTATCGAAAGAAGACATAGAAAGGGCTGAAAGATGCATGAAAAATCTCAATAACACTAATCATCAAGGAAATGCGAGTCAAAATCATAATCAGATCTCATTTCAAACTTGTTAGAATGGCTATTATAAAAAATGCCATAACAAGAATTTGCAAGGATGTAGAAGAAAGGAAAACCTTTTATACTATCTTTGGAAATGTAAATCACTACAGCTAATAGAGGATCCTCAAAAAATTAAAAATAGAACTACCTTATCTAGCAATTCCATTTCTGGGTATATATTCAAAGGAAATAAAATCAGTATCTTATAGAGATATTTGCACTCCCATGTCCTTTGCAAGATTATTCACACAGCCAAGATATGGAAACAACCTAAATGTCAACAGATTAATGGATAAAGAAAATATGATTGCATATTATGCATCCTTTAAAAAGAAAGAATGAAATGCCATTTGCAATAATGACTATGACTGCAGAGGACATTATGCTACATGGACTAGCCACAGAAAGACAAATACTACTTATATGTGGAATCTAAAACAGCCATATTCATTAAAGCACAAAATACAATGGAGAGTAGAAGTATGGAAAATTGGAAATATTGGTCAAAAGAAAAAAAGTTAATGCAAGATCAATGAATTCTTGATATTTAATGCATGGCATGATTAGTATGGTTAATGATAGGGTATGTATTTGAAGTTTATTGAGTGTCTTTTAAGTGCTGTCATGACAAAAATGATAAGATAGATATGTTTATTAGATATGCTGTGGTCATTTTACAATGTATGCATATATCAAAACATCAAGTAGTACACATTAAAAGTGTACATTCTGGGGGTAATTATACCTGAATACAGCTAAAAAGTAAGGTTGGAGAATGGAAATGAATTAAAATATTCAAAAATAGGCTAAAATGAATACTATGTATGACTCTACAAGAATACAATTAAAAGTATCAACAACTTTGATAATTTCCTGGGAGAAAGTACTGTAGCAATTTCTCTAGCATAAAGAGCTAAATAACCTTGATATACTATATGAGAAACATTATAAAATCTCTCTTATTCTCCAAAGAATAACAGGAAATCAATGTTAATGGTACAATAAAACAAAAATTTAGAGTTATTTAAGATGTGAAAATACTGACTTAGTATTAGAAAAGCTATTGGGGTAACAAATTGTATTATTGGTGCTTTATAAAAATTTTAATTATCATTTTAACAGATGCCAAAAGACATTTGACAAAAATGTAAAGTCTTGACACAAACCTAAAGTTATTACATTGGAATGTTTAGTACTGATGGCTTGGGGATATGAATTTTAGAAATATTGAAAGCTGACAATCTGGAAATCTGGGGTACAAGCCAGAGGTACAAAGGCGGTGAAAGGATTCACCAGAGACAGAGTGGGGAGCAGAACAGGCTGAATGATGAAGTACACTGCTAAGGGGAACAACAGGTGGATCAGGAGAGGTCTGCCATGCCATGTGGGTCACCCCCAGGGCTGGGGATCAAACTCGTGCTGAAATAGCTTTAGCTTCTGAGTGCTGTGCTTTAACCTGCTGCGCCACAAGGGAGGGCCAGAAATAATTTTTATATAAGAAGCATGACAGAATCATAAAAACTGACAAAAGTTTTGGATTGTTGATGTGGAAGAGAGAAAAATAATTGGCTAGATGGTTCTGATTGTTCACACCTATAGGGTTATCCAAAGGGCCTTTCTCCCTTTATCTGATCTTTTGCTCAACTCACTGTGGAGGAGGGGAGTATCTTACTTTCACCCTTCTGATTCGTAGCTGAGATCTCTGTAAAGAAAGACTAATAAGAGATAAATCCAAGTTTACTGGTATGTTTACCTCAAATATACATGGTAGACACTCTGGGAAAAAGATGTCATTAAAGGATGTGCTTAGAATTCAGGATTAAAATCATTAAATAGAAAGAAAAGAGGGTTATAGGTTATCTAAGGAACAGCAAGTGATTTTTAGGGGAGGATTGCTGGGCTCCTCTAAGAGTAGAGATAGGCAGCATGATGGTATTGTGTCAAAATTGAGTGTGAGTCTTTTCTTCCATGGTAGGAGTCATTCTCCCTAGGCTGGTGAAACTCCCAGGGAGAGGATTTATCACAATTGAATTCTTTCTGAAGAATTTATCTTTTAGCCAACGAGGGGAATTCAGAGTAAGTCTTCCCTGTGTTTGTGGTTTTTACAGTGCCTACAGCTCAAAAGAAATCATATGCCAACATGGAACGCTTTGGGCTTGGCATAACCTGCAGCCCTTCACCATTCACTTCCATATCTGATTTTAACTTCCTGGGTATAACTGAGTGACATAAATAGTAGAGACCTCGGAAATTTCTCTAATAATGTACTTTAAATTTTGTTGTCGTCTTGCTTCAAACTGTCATTCTAGACTGCAAGATCCCTTTGAAATTTCTTTAATAATCCTCAAGGCACTGCCTAGTAGGGGACATAGTGTTTTGCTGTTAGAAATGTATCCTGGCTTGTGCACTCTAGAGCAGTACTTGAATGTATAATAGCATTATCGTAGTCATTATATACATGTTTCTAATAATTCTTATGTTACAAAGAATAATGAATGCATTTTTAAAAAGAGAACCATTAAAACCGCATGATTATAGCCCATAGCAAGGCCAATGAAATGTTGCATAGTAACCCAAAATATTTCAGCTTTTGAAAATATCACAGACCTTTTTAAGTCTAGTGAAAAATACAAAGACTGTCTTTTGTATGATTTTTAAGCAACAAATTAAAGCTATCTAGAAAATATTGACACAACCTGAAGTCCTGTTCATGAAATAATGAGGGAATTTTTGACCAACCCAATGAGGTGATGGGTATTACTTATGCATTTTTAACTAGCCTTTGCTGTTGAGGTCATTTTGGACAGCCGCTGAGTAATGGATCACTGATTTATTTACTAGTGGATTCCATGCTAGTGGAGCAGAAGGATAGTTGAAACAGAAGGCAAAAGTGCATTTGGATGTATTTGAGAGAAAAAGAAGAAAATCTAAAGTGACTTTTATTTCCCATATTATCCATCTCTGCTCCCCAAAGCAGAAATTCCAGCATGCTATGGTGATTGATGGGTCATGGTAGCTATTGACACACAACACCGATGTCCTCATAATAATGCCCAGTTGCCAGTGGCCTATGATGAATTTTTCACTGCTGCAATTACACTAGAACCTGGGGATTATTCTGTTGCTGTAGCAATTTTTTCTTGAATTCTGTTTCACTACTGATCATTATGCATTCATTTTAAGATTCTGACAATAATGTGGGTGACCCTGAAGGACCACTGTCCTCAGGCTTTTAACAAGTCATTAGTGGAGATAGTCAGATCCTAGATAGCTAGTAAGACAAGGCAAACCATGTAATGGTATGTGCCATAAAATAAGTTTGTACTTCTAAAGTGGTTTAAAGAAAAGAGAAGTAATCAGAACAGCCTGCCTAAGTATTCTGGCAGTGAAACAGTTGTACAAGAAAAAAAAAAAAATCAAGCTCCTTATCTTTAGTGTCTCACTGATTAAACATAGATATTCTTTGGAGACCATTTTGTTACTGCATGCTCTTAACCTTCGAATTTTCTTCAATTTTCCATCTGTCAGGAGGAGAACTGTAAACAGTCAATGTTATGTTCTCAAATATTTGCATTTCTTGCCAAGAAAAGTGAAGGGTAAAAAAATGTATTTTGAAAACGCACACCTGTGCTCCTCACCATGTTCTACATTATGTCATCTCCCTCTTCCTTGTAGATCACGCTTGTTCTGTGTGCCCGTCTTGACATCTCCATCATGATCTAATGCTGAAAGCACTTTTCATTTCACTAAGCATCAGTTCCCTATAATAACTGTAGTAGCCCACACCACACAAAAAATAAACTTACCACTACCTGTTACCACAGTGCTTTGGTTTTATTGAAAACCAATATTTTTTCTCATGCAAATCTTTAACTTAGAAAATTTCTTAAAAACTAACTTCAGAATATATATCTCCAGAGAGGCAGCAGTAACAATTCTTTTTTATATAGAAAAATCAGTGAGCATAATTATGGAAATAATGACATGTAAGCCAAAGAGTAAGTATGGAAAAACTTTGCCTCACTGAAGAAGAAATAGCTTTCCTTAGCCTCCATTTTCCCTCCATATTGGTAATATCCAATATTCATAAAGTATTTTCATTTTTAAAAATGCTCTTTCAGAAAAAGAAAAATACCAGATGGTTTTACGCATAGCAGGGGTGGTAAGGCATCAGGAGAAAAAAAAAAGAAAGCAATTGTAAGAAAGTAAAAATGAAAAACAACGAACAACTATAAATTAAGGACATTTTACCAGGGAGTGGGAGGGAGAGGGAAATAGGATCTAAACTGAGGTGGGAAGAGCATACAGGACTATGGTGATGGCACATGGGTGAAGTGGTTGTGGGAAGTCCATGGGGATGACAACTGAGATGAAAAAAGGCACAAAATGAAAATTATGTAAATAAATAAATATTAAAAAAATGCCCTTTCAGATAAGTGCATTTTTTCTTTCTAACACAGTGAGGCAGCCAATAATAACCAATACTGAGGCGGCTGTAATACCTATTTCACTGATGCTGTAGTAGAGATTGTTCCGTCATGCCATTTATTAGGGGAAGATGTGGTAATTGAGCTTAAGGCCATCTTCCATGCTTTTCTTTCTTTCTTTCTTTCATTTTAATGCCATTAAATTCTGAGGAATGTTTTTCAAAAGAAAAATGTGTGCATGATGGTAGCTTTTGACTTCAAGACCTATTTATATATGTGTTATTTGAGAAATAATATGTTGTAAATAAAAATAATACAGCATATTATGTGGAAAGAGTAGTGAAAGGAACATAACTTTTTTGATGCTATGTCAACATACCATTAAGATTAAGAAAAGCTGACATTTTTAAGATCAGGTGGCTTAATTGTCAAACTCATTGGAATCTCTAATTTATAGGATTCTGAGCTTTTCAACCCTGCAGATTTTATGACTGTTGATATAGAACATTTCTGACTTTCAGGATTGAAGCTAAAGTAGAAATTTATAGAATGAAAATAAATATTGCAGGATGAAAATTTGTTATTACTTATCAAATTTAAAATGAAAAAATCAGAGAACAATGTGGAAGAAACAAGTTCTAACCCTGCACACTATGCCACAACTTTTTAAAGATTTAATCTAATGGTCAGTGAGGGATAAAGTGATTGTGAATTACCAGTGCAAAGAGTTATGATTAACCCAGAATTGATCCACTCTGGTCCTTATAATTTATTGCTCACATAATTCCTTAAGATGGAATGACTTTAATATTTATAATATGTGGCTCTAGGTGGTGGCCTCTCCCACTTTGGGAAAATTAATAATTTAGCATCATTCATCAGCTCTTCTGAATTATCCAACACAATGAATCATGCACAAATCCATATTTCAGTGCTTACACTGACACTTAAAATATATGTGGCTTTGTTTACCCCCTTAATTGTTGACCTACCACATTTTATCTGCTATTATTTTGAATTTATTGAATTTAAGTTTGTGATCTGAGATAATCATCATGAAGCCCAACTTTTCACAAGGAACATATGAAAGTGTTTTAAAAATTCAGCTAACTTGTAAAATATCACTTATTCTAGAAAAGAAGTAGTATTCCTAGTTCTAAATTTTATTTTTTGCCTTTCTTTGCGGAGACTATTAAAATACTAAATATTTTTAAAGTTTTAAGGCATTCTGGGATTGTGAAACCCTGGACACAATTTATGCACCCTCCACTGACATCCTTTCCTTGATATTAACTGCTATTAAGGTTTAGAAGTTAGAAGGTCAGTAAGGCTTAGAGTTCTGGGTAACTGCAGATGTGAAAGCGCTGATAATACTCCCCTTCAAGCTGTATGAGTGCCTTAGAAAATCAGTGGAATCTCTAAAGAAGAGTATGCAGAAACAAAGATTGGGGGAGTCCTCAGTTCAGAGATGTGAAATCCTCAAGTCCTGATTCTCTTCTTCCTTAGACGTCCCCCCTTAACTCCCAGATATGTCTATTCTGCTGTCTTGTTCTGTCTCTAGCCAGGGAGGAGTTAAACAGATGTATAGAAATCTCCATAACCTGATGTCTCCCAGTACTGTTTCCTTCCAGGTGCCTCAGAAAGGGGACTTGAATTTTCTCTCCATTGGTAGTGCAATGTAGAAAAAAATTACAAGACTGCCAATCCCGAACATAATCTAACAATGAGACCCAAGTCCCATGAGATGACAAAGGAATGTAGCACTTTATATAATGAGTTGAATCAGAACAACTGGAATACATCCAGGGAAATAGCATCAGGGTGATATTAACATTACATTTCTTTTTATTATAAAATACTACAATTTTAAAGGAACAGCTCTCTTGACCACTTTTAATTATGAATGGAAAGGGAGC
The DNA here is from genome assembly GCF_000260355.1 of Condylura cristata. Taxonomy (NCBI): domain Eukaryota; kingdom Metazoa; phylum Chordata; class Mammalia; order Eulipotyphla; family Talpidae; genus Condylura; species Condylura cristata. The sequence continues at coordinate 4,419,398 of NW_004567113.1, forward strand.
TATATACTTTCAAACTAACAAGTAGTCCTCAATTTCTCAATCAAAAAATTAGAAAAATGAATTAAACAGACAAAAAAGGCTCAAAAGTATCTTGTAAACTCAAAAATGTCCTGTAAAATCAAACTAGGGTGAAATTATTTGTTTCAGATGCCACCTTTGTAGCACTGCAAGTCCTATGTCAGGGAAACCTTTCTGGAAGACATACACTCCAAGTAAAGGATGAAGAAGGCTGGGGAGGTGAGGGATAGGGAATATAAAGTCCTTACTGGAGCTTGAAAAAAGGAGGGGTTGAAAGAGTTTTATTTCACAGATTGCTATAACATGGTTATCTGCCTTCTGCAGTTGCTGTTACTACCCACATTCCCTCTCTCCCCCGCCCAGATCTGACTGCTGTTGTTGGTAACTATGACTTCCAACTGACACATCGAGGCATCTAGTGTGTCATTTTGAATGCTGAGACTTAATTGCATGGCAGTTGTGAGTATTAACAATCCTTTGTCTATTAACTGTTGTTTTTATATCAAGATGATAATTACATTTTTAAAAGATTTTATTTTTATGCATATAAGAACTGGGGTAAGGCCAGAGGTGCAGGAGGCAGGGAGGTGAGAGGATTCATCAGAGATAGGGTGGGGAGCAGAACAGGCAGATCAGAAATGCACTGCTGAGGGGAGCAGTGGGTTGGTCAGGAGAGGTCTGCCTCACCCTGTGGGTCACCTTGGCAGGAGATTGAAATGCTGCAGAGGCTGCGGATAGCTTTCTAGTGCTGTACTTTAATCTCTCCCCTTGCACCATGGGTAGAGAGCTCCTAATTTTTTTTTTTTAAAAGATTTATTTATTTGTACATACAGAACTGGGGTACAGGCCAGAGGCTCAGGGGCGGTGAGAGGCTTCACCAGAGACAGAGTGGGGAGCAGAACAGGCAGATCGACGAAGTACACTGCTGAGGGGAGCAGCGAGCGGGTCAGGAGAGGTATGCCACGCCATGTGGTCTCCTCCGGGGCAGGCGGGAATCGAACTCATGCGGAAGTGGCCCTAGCTTCTCAGTGCAGTGCTTTAACCCGCTGCGCCACCAGGGAGGGCCAAGAGCTCCTAATTTTTAACATTGTAAATAGTGATTATTATTTTAAGAAGTTCAAATGATGAAAATGAGAATGATTACTATATTAATACCAGCAAAACTCAGATATCAATGAAAAAAAAAAGGCAGAATGACTGTTTCCTTATTACAGATGAAAAGATACATATGATTGTGTTAGGGAGATAAATAATCAAAATAGAATAATGCATAGTACCAAGAAAGTAACTTGGAAATAAGCTTGGTTGAAAAAGAAATGAAAGTATTCTTGTGAAAACATGCATAGATGGATTCTTGCAAACTGGGGTTGAGTCAGGCAATGCTTCTAAATCAGAAGTTTTCAAGTCTTCCAAAAGATACCAACACTTGAAAACAGCAGTTGCTGAGTTAGTTTGGGGATACCACATGAACAAATAGATGTTATTGTTTTATTCCTTGACAGCTATTTGAGACTGACTAAATTTATTTTTCCTGATTCTGAAAATGTGTTGTGGGGAAAAAAAAAAAAAAAGGAGGAAACCTTGACAACAGGTGAATAGGTTATTGATAGCATACTGCAGATTCAGAGTTTACCCATATGGTCATGTTTTCTGTAGTAGGTTTGTGTCACATAATGACAGCAAAAAATGAGCTTGCAGGTTCCTACATATTTTAATTTAGAAAGGTAGTTTCAAATCATTGCCTTGATTACCATCAACTATATATTCTACAACTCATAATTTGCAGAAAACCAAAGTCTACTGATACTTTGACTAAATACAAAGCCTTTGATCACATACCTGCATTCTGCAAATATTGCCAAAGTAAAATTTGGCACGTTTCATTCAATGGATAAACTGGGGTATATGGTTTTCTTACCTGAGCAGTAGGAGCTTCTGAGATGAAAATTACTTGGTCACTTTTAAGTTTCTTAAAAATGTGTTCCACAAAACTTAATAAGAAATATTTTTTAAATGAGAATTATTTTCCGCAGTAATATGAGAAGATAATATTCTCAGATGATGATAGCTATTCATCATACAAATGTTGGAATACAAGCAAATGATATTTTCAGTGTGGGACAAGAACTTACTTACAATTTGGAAATATACTGGAGATAACAATGGGAAAGATAGTACATTAAAAATGCATACAAGAGTTTTCCAAACTTGTTCGATAACTTTTAAAGAAACCATAGTTTTCCTGGGAAAAGATGATAAAGTGATTACATCTGACTTTTAAATTTTGTGTGTAAATTATGACAAAAGCCCATTGTGTAAACAGCACATAAAAAAACAAAAAACAAAAAGCAGCAACTACTTCAGAAACCTCCAAAAAAGGTACCAGAAGGACAGTCAAGTTAGAGAGGACTTTTATTTTCTAGGTAGTTTTTAACTAAAACTAGATTCTTTGAAATCCAGCATTGATTTCACAAATTCAAATGGCCCTTTTGTTTTAAAATCATTTTCCTAAGAAAGAGAGCTTTGCCTTCAATGATACTCACTGTACTTCAGAGAGCTTAAAATGGTGGGCATGTTGGCCATATTTGGCCAATATAATGGATTGATGATACAAAGTTTATGTTTGATCAAAAAAAAAAAAAAGGTCTTTAAAGTAAGCATTTATAATCATGGTGCGGGGCCTCCTCCCAGGTGGTGCAAAGGGTTAAATCTCAGCTCTATGAAGCTATCTGCAGCCACTGAAGCCTGAATTCAATCCCAGGCCAGGGAGTAGAAACATATGGCAAAGCAAACCTCTCTTATCTAGGCCACTGCTCCCTTCAGCAGTGTACTTCAGTCAATCTGCCTGTTCTGCTACCCACACTCTCTGGTAAATCCTCTCATCTCTGGCCTATACCATAGTTCTTGTATGCATAAGTAAATAAAATAAATCTTTAAAAAATAGAATCACAGTATGAACACCTATTCGGAGAGCTGGAAACTAATTTCTGTAAGGTTAAGTAACTAATTTCTGTAAGGTTATTAATAAGAAAATACTTAGTTTGTTTCATTCTCAAACACTTTTGTTGAATATGTTTAGCTTGATATCACTACATTGTTATGACACTAAAATCATTGTAATGTGGTCTTACTAGGGGTACAATTTTAAAGCAAAGTGGACTTTATGTTTGATGATTTTCAGTTTTACTACAAAATTATAGAAGTTTCCTGAATTTTGCAAATAATTCTAAGAAGTATTATTGTAAATATAAAAACAATATAAATATAAATAGTCATATATTTATGTGTCATAAATACTAGCTTCAAAATTTAAATGTTTTATAGAATGGTATTATATTTTTTATTCTATGAATTTTGTTTAATTAGTACTAGTGTCAGTTACTACCACTTGACAGTTAATCCTAGTTTTGTTTAAATATTTTGTGATAAGAAATAATATAGAAAACCTTAATTTAAAATAACTGGCTATTTTCATCATTTTATGTTAAAGCACAATAGCATATAACTATTTTTTACACTTAATATTATTTCGGATTATTTTCTTTTTGTCTGGTGGAGTGTTGTTTTGGATTGCTTCTCTAAAACTTTGGTTAATTTATTGATAAATTATAACATAATTGGTAACCTGTTGAGAAGAAAATGAATTCAACGCTTTTTCTTACTTTAAATAAAAACAATTTCCAGTTAGACTAAACAACTCAAAATAAAATAATAAAAGCCCCATAAGAAAGAGTAAAGCCTTGTAAATAAATAAAGGAAGGGCTTTATAGCCAATATATGAAATCCTAAAAAATATAGGGGAAGCACATTTTTTTAAAATAACTTTTAATAACTTTATATGTCAAAAGATACATACACTAAAAATACAGAAAACCAACAGAATTGTCTAATTTGGATACAGAGGATAAACAGTTTATATTATAATTGGAAAGGTGCTTCTCTAGCAAGAATAGAGTATACAAAGGAAAAATAAATAAAGCAACTGAAGAGCCAATTTAAAATGAGACATATGTACATGTCCAATATGCATGTGAAAAAGTGGTTTGGTGAGTACAATATAAAAAAGTGGTGCCCTTCTACTGTATATCTATTAGTTGGATGACATTTCATATCCATTGGCTGGTTGAAAACTTCAAAAAGTATACTGTCAAACATTGCTATGGAAATAGGAAAAATGTTATAGCTCCCCCACCAAAGCAACATCAAATTAAAAAATATAAATGTTGGGTCAAAAGCCACCATTTATATTTATTAATTTGATGTTGCTTTTGGGGGGACAGTATTTCTCTTGGATGGATTCCAATTTGAGTTGACTTTTGTATATGGTGTCAGAAAGTAATCTAGTTTAGTTCTTTTATATGTGACAATCCAGTCTTCCCTGCACCATTTATTGAAGAGAATTTCCTTGTTTTGGTGTATATCCTCTATTCTTTTTTTTTTTTTTATAGTTGTTTTGACTGTTTATTTCTGGACTTTCAATTTATATTTCTTTGGTCTGTATGTCTGTTTCTATCTCAAAACCATGCTTTTTTTTTCTTCATCTGGCTTGGTAGTATAATTTGAAGCTTGGAAGTATACAATGATTCTTCCATTTTTTAGTCAGTACTTTGGGCATTTGGCATTTCTTGTGCTTCTAAGATGAATTTCAGCAGTGTCTGTTTCATTTCTTTGAAGAATGCCAGTGAGATTTTTATTGAAATTACATTAAGCCTGTAAAGTGCTTTGGGTAAGGTGGGCACAACTTTAGTAGTGTTGATTTTTCTGATTAATGATCAGGGAATGCCTTTCCATTTCTTCTATTTTCTTTAACACACACACACAAATACATTTCTGTGGTTGGGTCTTTCAATTCCTTTGTTAGGAATTATTTATAGGAATTTAATTTTTAGGCAGTACAATTATAAATGGGGCAGTTTTCTTTCTCCTCAGGCTTATTGTTTGCAAATAAGAAGGCTACTGATGTTTGTGTATTGATTTTGTAACCTGAGACTTTACTAGACTGATTTATTTTTCCAATTTTTGTCTTTTGGATTTGTTAGAATTTTCTCTCTATATTATCATATCATCTGCAAATAATGATAACTTGATTGTTCAAATTTTATTTTTTCCTTTCATTTCAGTCATGACTCATGGTGTAGTTCTTAGAATTTGTCCATCTCACCTAGATTTTTGAATTTGTTTTCACAGTAATCTCTAACCACCTGATTTCTGCTAAGTCTGTTATTTCTTCTGCTTCATTTATGATCCTATTTATGACTTTTCCCCTCTTTTTCTTCATGGTCCTGGCTAGAGTATTTTTATTTTGTTTATTCTTTACAAGAACCATTTTTTTAAAATTATTTTATTGAACTTTCGGGGCTGCCTTTTTTTTTTTAAATTCCCATTTCATATATTTCGGCCTAATTTTTATTATTCCCTTTCTTCTACTGACCTTTTTTTTTAAATTGTTTTTTTTCTGGGAAGGTTAGGCTGTTTATTTGGGTTCTTTCTTGTTTCCTGATGTTTATCTGTCTCCTATATGTTCTGAAAGTTGTATCCCCAATGTCATTTGTTCCAAGGTATATAATTTTATTTCTTCTTTGATTTTCTGATTAACCTTGTGGTCTTTCAGTAGCATGTTGCTCTTTTTCCCCATAATAGGCTATCATATCTTTTTATTTTGTAGTTAATAATTTGAAATCTTCATAGCCAGAGAAGATACTTAGTATGGTTTCAATCTTAATGTACTTGTTGAAATTTGTTTTGTGACCCAGTATTTGCTCAATCCTTATGACCTGCCCCTAGTTATTTAAGTCTTTGTAGACTGGACTGCATTTTTTTCTTGCTAATATCTTTGCCTCATATATGCCTGATACAAATCCTGAAATAACCAGGAGGATGTATTTGGTAAATATTTATCACCTTTGAATAATTATCTTATATTTTTTCTTTGGTCACTAAGGCCACTATATTTTAAAGGCTTATTCAATCAATAATCACTGTATTCCAGTTCTCATTTATTGATAGAAATAAAAAATATCACAGTTAACAGTTCAATTCTATGTACAGATAGTTTAATCACAGTGCTCTGTCAGGATAAAGATGTACAAGTTTCCACTATTCAATTAAGTTATCTTCCAAGAAGCAGTCTAACACCAAAAGATTCATGAAGTGCAGCTTCGACTCAGAGAGCATTGTCCATAAGAATATTTTGAATTCTTTTTTGTGTGTTCTACATCTTTTCTGTCCAACATGGTAGTTAGAGTCCTAAAACTTTGAAATGTAGTTTAAAATTTATTTTTTATGTTAATTTAAACAACTGCTTGTGACTAGTGACTATATTATTGGACATCACAAATTATAAAAAGCTTTTTATCCCTCTGAAAGTACCAGAGAACAGTCATTTTTGATGTTTAAACTATAAATGGTCTTGGACTTCTAAATAATCATTTTGCATGTATATATTATGATATTGAGAATACACTGAAAACAGAAACTAGTTATTTTTTTACACCACTGCACAGATAATACTAATACTGAATTAATTATACTAAACAGAATTAATTACTTTGAGAAAAACATTTATACGTGGGTTAAGGGAAACTCAGCATTTGACTATTTTTAAATAACAAGAAGTGTCTAGGTGTTGCCATGATCCTCCCTGAAAAACAAAGTTGGGAGATTTTCTTATGAAATGATGTGGAAATGCATAAACTAGTTCTTAGATAAGCTATTGTTGATATCATTCACTTTTCATAGCATATTTTAAATTACTAAATTTGGCATTTCCACATTATTATTTTGTCATATTTTGGAAATATGATGACATTTCAAGATGATGGTAGGTCACAGTCTATTACACATCAGAGAAAAACATTTTTAAAGAATTGATGTGGTGATCACTTGTCAAAATTCAATTTCATACCAACTTCTTGGTCCAGAAGTGAGAAAATAAAGATACAAAATAACAGGTCTATTAATAATAATATGGTTAGTGCAGAAGATAGAGATTATACTAAAAATATCTAGTAAATCTGCTTTTCCATCAATTTGTATAAAACTCCATAAAGTAGATTGATTACAGGAATATTCTCAATCATGATGAAAATTTACAGTCAGCTGAATAAAGGGAACATACATATTTTAGTCATATGTGAAATGGAACAAATCCCAGTGAGGATTTTATGAAGAATACTTTGAAAATTTCACTGGATATTCAAAGACAGGGAAAAAAATATTAAAACAAGCCTTGGTTCATTTAATCTAAGGTTAATTCAAATTTAGTTTTTTCTCAAAGATGAACTTTTGGCAATAGCCAGCTTGTAAAAATGTCTCAGTACTTAGAATGGGTATTAAAAGATGCCTTTGCTAAAATGACCTTCAGTTATTGGAGCACTCCCAATTCATAAAAACAATAAAGCATAAGTAAAGGAAGTAAGCCTAGGGAGTATAAAGGAGATAATACATGAATATGAGATATTGTACACTGTACCCAAGTACATTGGTATGGTATAATAAGATACTTAAGGGAGCACCGGGTCAGAAACTTTCTGGGAATGCATATATTATGTTTTCAATTCAACTGGCTATGCCAATCTTATATCAACTGTAATCATGTTATATTTACTCCAAATCCAATTCAAATACCACAGTGAGACTATTTGTAGCATTTTTATTAACATAATTTTACATATGTTAAAAAGCAGAAATTTTAAATGTCTCATTCACTGAGTTTTGATTATAAAATACACTCATCCAGTGAATCTCATTCCCATCATGGAACACCCAAGACCCCATTTCAGTGCATGTGAGGTGGTATATATCCCACGAGTGCCCCATCTGGAATCAGAAGAACCAGCCCACATTGGTAAGATCTGAAATCCAAAGTGGGGTGTAGAGCTGTGTTTAGTGGAAGCCACACCCACAGCATTATGGTCCTCAAAGTAAAGAATGGGAAGATGGAAAACACAATAAATGGCCACATGAGTTCTAAGGGGAATATTATACCACACAGAGAGATGCATCTTCAGAACCAATCACAAAGACATGGAAGGAACTGAAGAAGGAACTGAATATACAAATCCATATAAATAAAAGAACATCAGGGTACCCAAACAAAATGAAACCTATATCAAGAACTGCTAGGAGTTCAAGAAAAACATGTAATATTGACATTGGAAAGGAGGAAGAAGCAGATAAAGGAACACAAACTGGAAAAACATCTTACTTCTCAGAAGAAGAAATTGTGAGAATGAAAAGAATGGAGGAATGCAATCAAGAAACTTAAAGGTAAAAACTAGCAGTCAAGAATACTTTATATTGTAAGTCTCTCTAGATATGAGGAAGGAACAAAAAGCCTTCTCAGATAAACAGAAAATGAGTTTCTAAAAACTGGACTTCCCCCTATAATAAACATTAAAAAGAGGTCTAATATCTAAGGCAAATTGAGGAGCAACCACAAATAATTGAACAAAGAAATAGAGAGAACTACAAGATTAAGAACAAAATAACAACAGGCTTTTATTAATAATAAAATGTAAATCGATTATGCTTGCCAGTTAAAGGATAGAGTTTTTGGCTGGGTCAAAATCTAACATTTTGCTTTCTCCAACAGATTCATCTGTGATCCAATTATAAATATAGACCAAGTTAAAGGGTTGGAAAGCTATCTTAAAAGTAAAAAGGACCTGAAGAAAGGCAGGTACAGCCATTCTTACATCACACACTACAGAGTTTAATACAGGCAACAAGAGAAGGATTGTATACTACATAATGATTGAGATGACAATACATCAAGAAGACATCACTCTTATCACATATACTTATCAAACTCAGGAGTGTAAAAGTAAATTAAGCAACTGTTGTCAACTCTAAAATCAGTCATTGGAAAAAAATCACAATTGGTAGGAGAATTCAACATTGCACTCTCACCACATATTGGGTCACAAGAAAAGTATAAACAAATTCATGAATATGTATATGATATCAAGTATCTTTTCTAACCACAAGGCATAAGACCAGAAATCAAGTACAAAAAGAAAACAAGGAAATCATCTAAGAAATGGAAACAGACCTATACACTACTAAATGACTCTGGGGTTAACAAGGAGATCAAAGAGAAGTAAAAAAGTACTTCTTGAGACAAGTGATAACGAGGACAGAGTCTTTCAGGACTTATGGAGCACAGCATAAACAGTACTAGAGAAAAGTAATTAGCAATACAGGGTCAGAATGAGAAATAAGAAAGAACCCAAATAAACAACCTTCTTTCTGATATGGTACAAGAAAATGAAGAACAACCAAAACCAAAAGTCACCACAAGAAAGGAATTAATAAATACTAGACAGGAAATAAATGAAATATAAATTTAAAGCCAGCCAAACCTCATTCCTTGAAAAAATAAACAAAAATAGACAAAATTTTAGCTAAGTTTAATAAGAATAAAAAAGGAGGAAATCAACTAAATAGGATCAAAAATAAAAGCTACAGTAGACAACATTGAAACTCAGAGGATACTTAGAGAGCACTATGAACATTTACATGATAACAACTTCAATAATCTATGTGAAACAGACAAATTCTTAGAATTATACAGTCATCAGAGTCAGAAAGGAAAGATACACAGAAATCAAAAATAAAGAAATTAGACTGGCAATCAAATCTGCAAAAACAAAAGCCTAACACAGGAAGGCTTCACTAGTTAGCTCTATCAAACTTTAAAAAATATATGGAGTAACACCAATCCCATTCAAAGTCTTTCAAAACTCAAGAGAGAAGAAAAATTCCCAAACACATTTTATGAGGCCACCATTACACGACTACCAAAAGCCACCAAAGATCTCACTCTCTCTCTCTCTCTCCCTTCACACACACTCACACACACACACACACACACACGAGACCAAATGAAAAATTAGAAAAAGAACACTTATAGTCCTACTGTAAGTGAACCCATTTAATATTTTTCTTTTTCCATCTGACTTATTCACTGAACATGAGCCTTTCTACCAAAAAAACTTAAGGGAGGAAAATTGTATTGTTATTACAATACAAAATACAACACAACATAACAAAACAAACAATTATAAACTAGAGAGATCCTACCGTGGGATACAGAGAGGGATTGGAAGGAGGGAGGGAAAAATGTGGGGGACTGTAGAAATGGACAGGTGAAGTGGGGGAGGGGGAAAGTAAATGTTTTCTTTTATTTTATTTTTCCTTATAAATTTATTTATTTATGCATAAGATCTGGGGTACAGGCTAGAGGTGCAGAGGTGGTGAGAGTATCCACCAGGAACAAAGTAAGGAGCAGAACAGCAGATGGACGAAGTACACTGCTGAAGGAAGCAGTGAGCGAGATAGGAGAGGTCTGCCGGGACATGTGGGTCACCTCCAGACCTGAGATCAAATTCTCACTGAAGTAGCTACAGCTAGCTTGCAGTGCTGGCTTTAACCCACTGCCCCACTGGGAGGGCCCAGTAAACATCATTTTAAAATGAACAGTAATGTAAATAGATATATAAATTAAGGGGAAAAAAAGAAGTAGAAGAAGAACATTTAACTCCTGAGATCTGACTACAGAACCGAGGTGTCCAGAGGGAATAGAGAGAGGAAGAGGGGGAGGGGTTAGACCCACGGTGAGGAAAGATCACAACGGACTGTGGTAGAGAACTGTGGGCACTTTATGGTGGTTGCACCATGGGAAATTTTATGTTACTTAAACACTAACAGAGAAATAAGCCCATGTTGCTTAAATTAAAAAAAAAAAAATACAGTCCTGATTTTACCACCCCAATTAAGAGAAAAAGATCTTCATCACTCAAGTAACTTTCCTCCCCTCTTCTAGTTAAACTTCATGCCCTAGATACTACTGTGGTGATATTTCATTCCATCATCATGATATATATATATTAATTTTGTTAGTTCTTGAACGTCACATAATGACCTCAAATATGTATTCTTCTTTTTCTGGTTTCTTTGGACTAGCACAATATTGTTGTGATAGATTCACATTAATTTGTCTTTTTGTAGTTTTTATTTCTTTTATATGATCTGAAGGTCATAATTTGTCTCTTCATTCCATAGTTGTTGGACATTTGGGTTGCTTGTAAATTATCCAGAATTTTATTTTATTCCTTTATTTATTATTTTGCCTCCTAATTATTACTTTCTCATATATTTGGTCTCTTCTCCTTTCTGCGTACACAATTCAGAGTCAGTCAACCAGGTGAGGGCATTTTGTAAGCAGATTTGGGGGTTTTTCCTTCTGTGAATGTATTTTTTTCTGGGAAATTCTTTAATAATTTTGAACTTCATCCTACAGCACTAAGTCAAGAGGACTTACTTAATGAGTTCTATCTTTCTAAATCTGTTCATTTTTTGGGCTTAGAAATGTATTCAGGGGGCAAGCCATTAAAATGTGCCCCTCTCTGTCCCTTGGAGGTCATATGCCCTTCCAGTTTCTGTAAACTTTTATGAGAGGATAAGTTTGATACAATATACTCAGTTAATACTGGCTTTAAAGCTTTTATTTTTCTATAAATGCTTTCAGCAGATTGATAGAAGTTAGTATAAGCCATAGCTTTTAGGATTATTTTACCACAAAATGTATTTGGAAATGAAATTTACTTAAGAGAAAATTATGTGAAGTTTCAATGATGATGAAACTAGTTTTTTGAGACTTATGTAATCATGTGAAAGCTTTTTTCACTTAAAGAAATGCCTGCAATTTCCTTGTAATCTATTTACCTAAAGTACACCTGAAGTGACTGGTGTAGTACTACATTTTAGGTAAAACACTTTTAACTCTCCTCATGTTTCCAAGTGCCTGTAATAACAGTGCTTTACAATTTTTCTATTCAAGTCTACTTCTTTTGACTTCTCTTATTGAATGGATGCAAAACTATTAAGCAGAGTGCTGCAGAAGATTCACATCCAACCAAATCCAACAATATTTATGAAGTGTGGACTGCACCAACAGTATAGAGGGTCACTTTTCAGAAATAAAATGAAATAGCCTCATGAAAAACCTGAAATTGAATTTGGAATAATTGTAGCAGTTTTTAGCCCACGATATTATTTATAGGAAATGTTGTGTATATACTCATTTACAAATTACATATAACATGAATTATTGGAGTTATGTAATACTGGGTGAGAGTCTTATTCTATGCCTGGATGAGATTCTAAATTAAAAACAAAACATATAATTATAATGAAGCCATGCTTAATTTAGGTGTTATTCTATCTCCTCTTTAAATACATATGAATATGCACACAAATCTGTATTACTTTGCTGGGTAAGATATAGAGACAGGGCCCTCCCTGGTGGCACAGCGGGTTAAAGCACAGCACTGAGAAACTAAAGCCACTTCCGCATGAGTTTGATTCCCGCCTGCCCCGGAGGCGACCACATGGCGCGGCAGACCTCTCCTGACCCGCCCGCTGCTCCCCTCAGCAGTGTACTTCATAGATCTGCCTGTTCTGCTCCCCACTCTGTCTCTGGTGAAGCCTCTCACCGCCCCTGAGCCTCTGGCCTATACCCCAGTTCTGTATGCGCAAAAAAATAAATCTTAAAAAAAAAAAAAAGATATAGACACAGAAACAGAGAACAATTGATAATATGAAAACAGGTAAATGATAGGTTAGTTTGTGTCTAAAGGTCCACAATGTTACCCTTCAAGGAGAATGCATTTAATAGAAGCACAAAATATTAAAGTATAAAGTATATATTAAGATGCAAATAGACCCAATATTATAATTAAAATTATAACCATAGGGAAACAGTGCTTAAAGTTAGGTCAGATCTTTGAGAATCAGTAATAATAACTGAAGAAATTTTATGGAAATAAAGCAAAACTAGCAACTGAAAAGAGAGAAAGGCCATTATTCACTATTTTTTTTAAAAGATTTATTTATTTATTCATACAAAACTGGGGTACAGGCCAGAGATGCGGAGGGTGAGAAGATTCACCAGAGATAGAGTGGGGAGCGGAACAGGCAGATCGACCAAGTACACTACTGAGGGGAGCAACGGGTGGGTCAGGAGAGGTCTGCCACGCCATGTGGATCTCCTCCGGGGCATGTGAGGATCAAACTCATGCGGAAGTGGCTTAGGCTTCTTAGTGCAGTGCTTTAACCCACTGTGCCACCAGGGAGGGCCCTATTCACTATTTTTTAAGGAAAAATGTAATTTTAGCTCTGCTAGAGATAGTGATTTAAAAAAATTATCTGTGTATAGCAGAGCAAGAAACATAGTAAAAAGAATGAGTTAAGGAGGGAGAACAAATAGGAATGAGTAGGGAAAGAGAATTAAGAGTCATAGGAAGAGTGAAGACAGCTGGTAGAGACTGAATAATTTCATCAATTGTGGAATAATTTGTGTGGTGTGGAGCTTACAGCAATGAGCAATATTGTTTGCTATCTAGGAACATGGGCTCTATAATCACACTGTCTGGTGTGAAACATGAACATGGACAGTGACTTAAATAAGCCTCTGTTTACAGAGTTGATCATAAATTCTGAACTCCAACAGTTGTCAACCAGGTACACATGCAACATCCATTGTCTTTTCATAGTAAACTTTCAAATTTGTTGTTTGTTATATATTTTTTTCTTGTGTGTGTGTGTGTTTAGATTTGACTATTGTTATTATCAAGGAATAAGTTTTCAATGGTTCAGTCAAGGATAACTAATAGAAAGCTTCCAATATAACAATTTATACTTGATCCAGAGATTTCTCTCATTGTAAAAGAAGTAACAGAAATATATAAAGCAGAAAGTGTCAAATTAGGTTCAAACACAGCTGGGGAGTAAAATATGACAAGAACTAAGTTACTAAAATTTGGCTATATAATAAGTACCTATGCAAGGATTTTCACTGAGGCAGAAAGACATATTTGGGTTCAAAAGAGTTGGAAAGAAGCTGCTGAACCTGCAAGCTAACAAATTTGTGAGGCAGAAGATAGGCAATGAAGAATGTCTTAGGATTTCTGTGTTGTATGATCGGGAGCTTTGCTGGAGTAACTGCTCTGATAAAATGATGAACAATGAAGTGGACTTGAGGGAATTAACAACAATAAAAAAAGTTCTCTCCTAAGAAAGAGAATTCACAAGAAGCAAGCAAGTATTAAAATTCATTTTCAGGGTGAGTCAGGAAAAATTATCTTATACATAGCTTAAAATAGCCTGATCCCTAATGCATCTTTGGTGAAGTGAGTGTCTCATATTCTGTGTCCCTATTAAGAAGATGATAAACCCTTCATCATGATATTTTAGAGGTACAGATTTTCAAAATGGAAACACATAAAACTACAAGGGGAATATGTTTATTTTCAATTAAAACCTCATCAAAACTATACAAATTAATTTCTGCACATAAAGAATTTAATAAGGTATATATATTCCATTGGTTAAAAAATATGTTGAATTTAGGCAGGTCCTATATGTCTATCCTTTGCTGTCATTTATTAATTAAGTGAAGGTATGATGCCTATGTTTACTCAAACAAAACTAACATATCTGCAGCATATTTTAATTTTAGATTACTGCTATAAAAGATGACAATTTCTGAATAATGATGCATCTGTGTCCTGATAATCTTCTTTCAAAAATTTCTGCAAGCCAATCTGCATTATTTTTCTTATCAAATTACCCACTTTACCATTGAATCAGCATACCAAATAAAATAAACACCTTAAATATTAAGGCAGATATATTTTTTAAACTAAGTATACTGGCTATAAATCTTACAAATATTCAAGCAAATACAAGGTATGTATAAGAGTCTCATAAAAGTCTATGTGATTTATTAAATCTAATGTATCTGAAGTTAATATCCAAGAATGAGAGAAATCACATTTCTGTCATTAATATCTAATTGATATGTAAAATTAGATACTCTTGGCAAAAATATTCAGTACTATTTAATACTATAAAATAAAACAAAATTTAACATAGCAGTGCAAATTTTACTTGCATCTGGGAAAGGTCTTAAATGGCAATTGGAACTTTTATTAAAATTTAAGTAATAGTACCTTGGGCCTTTTCAATTAGTCTTTACATTTTAATTTGGAAATTCAATTGGGGCAACAAAAGTATTATTAGTAGTATCTTATGAAGACTTAATTGAACATTAAATATACTCTCTTACATTTCCAAAAATTATAAAACTCTACCAGAACCCATTCTCCTCTGCTGGCTCAATACTAAACTAGGAAATTAACACAAAACAAAAGGTCATTAGATGGAAGGGCAAAGGTTTTAGAATTAAAATTTATTTTAAAACCATTCTTGCCACACATACATTAACTGGACCTACAGTTTTCTCATTTGTAAAATGAATGTCATAAATAATCCTTATTGTAGAGCTTTGAACATTAGAGGTAAAGGGAAACAAAAAAAGACCTAGGTGATCAATAAATGGTTGGTATAGGTATTTGTTCATCACATCACTATCTGAACAGCAAAAATGATTTGTACAATTCAATTTTCATTCTACATGGTGGTAACAACATGGAGATATATGTGACATAATAACAAGGGAAAATTAGAGTATTATGAAAATAATATTAAGTATTATTATTATTATGTTGTTATTATTTAGCATAAAATGTTTATTATTATTTTTAATTTATAATAAATTACCAGAAATTATTGAGGAAACTTCTAGGACAGTGAACAATCTACAAGCAAAAAAAAAAAAAAAGTATAAAGAAATCAGGGGTAAGTTATTTTAATAGTTTTTAAAATATTGACAATGGTAGATGCATGATAATAACAAGCATTTTTATTCAGTTTTAGTGTAGCCCAGGATATTGCCTGAGAAAAATACCTACCACACCTCACCTCATTAAATTATACTACAACTTTCTGAGCTGCATGGGAGTTCACACACTAGCTCCAGCACCATGGATGTTCAGGTAAGAGCAGGGATATGTCCCACAGGTCCTAGTAGCCCAGATGACTCATGTCCAGAACAAATCCAAAAGCAAACAAAGGTGACGAAGAAAAATACAAATGATTAAGCAAGCTCTATGGAAATCATTATGCCACAGAGAGAAAATCAATTTATAGAACACAACAAACTGACATTCAACATTTTTTCTTCCTATCAGATAAGGAATAAAAAAAATTGCCATAATTTAGAAAGTCAAAGAATTAAAACAACACATACAAAGCTCAATAAAACAGATGACAGATATACAAGAAGATGCAGTAAAGGAAAAGAACATTATGAGGAGCATAATTAATAAACGGAAAATAGAGACTAAGTTAAAAATGAAAATGGGAACTAAGCATGTAAAGATGAATGGAGGAGCTATAAATTCTGGAGCTATAAATTCTGGAGAAAGTTTTGGAAACAGAATTAAAGATATGGAAAAAGAATCAGTAATCTCCAAAATGAAGACATGAATTGAATCAAAACACACACACACACACACATACACACACATACACATACACACAAAGGAAAAAGAATGAAGAAACACTTAAGAGTTATCTGACACTATGAGGAAAGAAAATATAAAAGTCATATGAATTCTATAAGGGGAAAAGAGAGCAAAAGGAGTTGAAAAGCTATTCAAGTAAATAATTAAAAACAACTTCCCAAACTTGAAGAAATGAAAATAGCCATACAGGAAACTAAAAGTACACAAAGCTATCACAATGAAAGGGCAACTACATCAAGACATCTAGTACTAAAATTCCCAAGATCCCAAGACAAAGAAAATAATGATGAAACTGACTAGGGAGGAAACAGATAACCTATAAAGGAAGGAAAACTGATTAGTCTAACTTTGTTTTTCTCTGAAGACTAGGCAAGAAAGGAATGGAGTGAGAAATTAAAAATACTCCAAGACAAAAAAAAAAATTGCCAGCCAAGAATATTTTATCCTGCCAAGTTCTCTATCCTATGTGAGAAAGAAATAAGGACCTCTCAGACAAAACAACAACAACAACAACAACAACAAGAATTTCTGCAGTAATATTAAAGAATATAAAAGTAACAGTAATATTTAATTATATAAAATAATAATAAAATAATGTTATAAGGAACTTTACAATCTGATCCAATAGAGGAATGACTACAAAGAACTAAATGATGAAGTAATAAAAAATCACAAAATAATAAAGAAAATGACAATAACTGATTTTCACATATCAATAATCACCTCAAAGATTAATGAACTAAACTAAAAAAGCAAAAAGCCACTGAGTAGCCATTTGGATGAGAAAACAGAACCTAAACTTTGGCTGTATCCAGGAAAAACACTTGAGTTCCAGAAATAGGCTTACATTAAAAGTAAAGAAACATAATCTACAACTAAATATCAAGCAGAAGAAGGTGGAGATAGCCATGCTTGTATCAAATAAAGTAAAATTCTAGCTAAAAATGGACAAGGGATATTAGTGGACACTATATAATCAAAGGAATAATATACCAGGAGACAAGGCACTCATTAATAGGTACTCACAAATAAGGGAACACCAAAATAAGTTAGCCAATTACTAGGATCTCTGAAAACAGACACCGAAGAACATATGTGCATATTAGGAGACTTCAACACCCCACTCTCACCAATGGGCAGATCAATGAAACAGAAAATAAACAAGGGCACCATAGACCTAAACAAAGTTCTATACCACATAGACCTAACATATATTTAGAGGACACTGTAATGCCCAAAACTTCATGTGCACACAGATAATTTTCCAGGATTGAGCATATGCTGGGTCACAAGACAAAAATTAATAAGTACATGAAAATTGAAATTATACCAAGAACTTCTCTGGGGAGAGAGGGAGAAGAAAAACAAGGGGTGGGGGAGAGGAGGATAATAATAATTTTATTGTTTATTATTATGTAGATAATAAACAACATGATGCTAAAAGACCACTGGGTTAAACAGGAAATCAAAGAAGATGATAAGTAGAACACAAACTTTTAGAACGTATAGGACACAACAAAAGCAATTATAAGAGGAAAATATAGAGCAACATTAAGAAAATAGACATAGCCAAAATAAACAAACTTCATTTCATCTTAAGAAACTAAAGAAAGAAGGAAAAAAAAAACACACACATACAGAAGTCAGTTGATGAAAGGAAACAATAAAGATGTTGAGTGACAATAAATGAAATAGAAATTAAAAAGTATAATAAAACCAAAGCTGATTCTTTGAAAAAATAGAAAAAATGACAAACCTCTAACTAGGCTCATAAAGCAAAAGGGGGAAACTCAAATAAATAGGATCATAAATGAAATAGGAGAAATTACAACAGACATAACTGAAATTCGGTGGTTAATTAGAGATTACTATGAACATTTCTATGCAATGGACAAATTCTGAGAATTATACAATAACCCAATACTGAATAAAAAAATAAAAATCTTGAACAAACCAATTATAGCAGAAATTAATAGTTATCAAAAGCATCTCAAAACACAAAAGCCCAGAACCAGATGGCTTAACAAATATTTCTATCAAATATTCAAAGATGAATTAATGACTATTCTGAAAAGTCTCTTTCAAAACAATGAGAAAAAAAAATACTGTCTAATATATTTTATGAGGCCAATATCACACTACTATCAAAACCAAAGACAATAGAAAAATAAAAACTGTAGATCAAGCTCATTATTGAAAATAGATGCTGACATCTTCAATAAACTCTTAGTAAACCAAATCCAACAATTCTGCCAAATTATTATTGACCATGACCAATTGGGATTTATTCCAGGGACAAAAGGATGGTTCATTATCTAAAAATAAACACAATCTATCACATCAACAAAGAGATAAACAAAAACCATATGGTCATATCAATGGTGCAGAGAATACATTTGAATACAGAGTTCAACAACCACTTATGATAAAGGACTTTGGAAAACTTGAAATTAAAGGAACATATCTTAGCACAATAAAAGTTATATATGACAAATCCACAGCTAACATAATTCTCAATGGTGAAAAACTAAAAGTCTTCCCATTAAGAACTGGAACAAGACAGGGATATCCACTCTCAACACTGCTTTTCAATATTATACTAGAAATCCAAGCAAGAGTGTTTAGGCAAAAGTGAGACATAAAATGAATTCAGATGTGTAAGGAAGCATTGAATTTGTCATTATTTACAGTTGATATGATAATACATACAGAGAACCCTAAAAAGTTCAAAGAAAATCTACTTAAAATAATAAGCCAATTCAGGGACAAAATCAATACACTCATTACAAATAATGAGTCTGAAGGGAATAAATTAAGAAAACTATTCCATTTATTATTGTCTCTCCCAAATTAAATACCTGGTGATAACCCTAACACAGGAAGTAAAATAATTATTCAAGAAAAAAAATTGTTAAAAAATTAGAAAATGACACAAAGAAATGGAAAGTTATTTCCCGATCATGAACTGAAAGAACTGACATCATCAAAATGGGCATCCTACCCAAAGCAATTTACAGATTCAAAGCAATTTCAATAAAAATCTCAATGACATTCTTCAAAGAAATGGAGCATATATTGCTGAAATCCACTGAAATTACATACACACACACACATACACACAAATAGCCAATGCACTCCTGACTAAAAAGGGAAAGAACAGAGATATTACAACTTAAAAGTAGACTACAAAGCCATAAGAACTAAAACAGCATGGCACCAGGGAAAAATAGACACACAGACCAATGGAATGGAAATGAAAGCCAATACATAAAACCACACAAATAAAATCAACTAACCTGGTACAAAGGAGCAAAGATATATACTGGAATAGGGAAAGTCTCTTTAGTAAATGGTGCTGGGAACACTGGACTGCAATATACAAAAGAATGCAACTACATACTTTTTCATACTATTCACAAAAATCAACTCAAATTGGATAAAATACTTGGATGTAAGACCTGAAGCCATAAAGTATATACTGAAGAAAGCATAAATAAAACGTTCCATGAATAAATTTCAGACAAATCTTTGAGGATTCATCTTCAGAAGCAGGGAAAACAGCTGAGCAATGAAAAAAGAATCTCATGTAATTTGTGGCAATATGGATGAATCTGAAAGGAATTGTGAGAAGTGAAATAAATCTGAAGGAAAAATATAAATATTAGAGGATTTCACATATATGTGGACTATAGAGAAAGTAAACAAAGTGACAGATAAAAGAAAAAAATTTCAAGTTTATCACAGACTGAGGCAAACAGTAGGAGAGAAAAAGCTTAAATGGTTAAAACAGGTCAGGGAAGAACACAGAGTCTGTGGTGATGAATCATGGGTACTATGGTATTAGAAGAGCCATGAGAATGCTAGCTCATGGCAGAAATCAAATACTACCTGAAAATTAACAAAATCATAAAAAAAATCATTTTTATAACTCTGAGTATTATTCTTATCTCATTTTGAAACCAATGGGACTAAGTCAGCATTAGAGAGAATTAATATTTCTCTAAATTTATGCAACAAATGAATAGCTTGCTGATCAATGCTCCCAAGTTACAGACATTAGAAATTGTTCCTGTTGTGGAAAGATTATGTGATGATTGGAAAGAATGCCAAAAATAAATATATCCATGAAAAGCTAAATATAATTATATCTCAAGAGAGCCTCATCAGGGTGTTCTAAAATGTAGCATCATGATTAGTTGCTACAGAACTCAATGGACCACTGCAACTGAAGGAGGGGGAGTCCCTGCAGACTTATACATTCCTAAAGACATGAAAGTTAAGTTGTATCCTAAAGAATGAGGCCTTTATGTTACCATTGGGAGAGGACTGCACATCATATCTGATATAGCACAGGAAGGTAGGATGATGAACTTTGTTGATTTCTAAGATGAAAATTTGGCACTCAATTTTGTGTATAATGCATATTATTATAACCTGCTAGAGGGAGTCATACCTCATTTAACTCATTTGACAAAATCTAGGTCCTACATATTGTTATAGGATAGAGAGTCCAAAAATGTTCAGATAGGCTTTTTCTAAGATGTTCAAAGTGGACTTTTTCCAGTGTCATCTAGGCATGTTGAGCTAAGTAAAAAGAGGCCTGGGGGTCTGGAGAGAAACTTATCATCATCTTAAAGAATGAAGATTCATTCTAGAAATTAACTGATCTTGTGGTAGGACAAACATCTAGTGGCAGGATTTTATCATATGAAATCATCATGCCCTCATTGCTTCAAACTCCCTCTTGTATTTCATGCAGTATACACTTACAATATACACCTTAGCTTTGTCCATTTATTCTATGATTTAAACCATGCAGGTTCCCCATACATATGTAATTAATTTTGCTTTAAACTAATCTGTCAGACATTAATTTGTTTGCTCTACCAGCTTCAGAAAAACCTGGGGGCGGAGGGATTTTCCCATGTGTTCCTACATTATTTACTGGAAAGAAGGCCCAGTGCTGTCAACTTTTCCAATTTGTTCAGAAAAGTCAAAACTTTACATTTTTGAGGGGAAATGTTTTGATTTTTGTTTATCGTCTGGGAATGCAAATATTTGTAAATACTGCTCAAGCGTTGGACTTCATGACAACAGCTCAGGGAGACCTCGGGAATGCAGTTTTCCATCTACTGTAGATGAGTGTGACTTTGCAGTCCTTAAAGGAAATTGTTCACTGATTTTAGTGGAGCTCTGGGTGGGTGTGCATTAGAAAGAGAGCATTAGTTGATGGCAACAGAAAAAACAGAAAAGTACTCTGGAGTTTGATGCATTTTCTGTTTGCTCTCTCCCATGAATAGTTACTTTAAGTGCAAAGATGTGAGAGAAAGTGGCGATTGCTTATACCTTTCATCACTGGCTGACAGGTTAGCCGTAACTTTGCAGCCTAATCTTTTGTAGCCTTATATGATACCCATGGGAATTAAAACAGAGACAAAGATTTAAAACATAATGAACAAACAAACAAACCCCAGTGAACATAATAAAGAACTTGTCTTCCCAATGGTAAAAGAAATTTCAATTTACTCTAGTGGATTTATTTTGTTTTGTAAATGTTGTTTAGTTTATTGATTTAAAAATAATGTCTTTCTCTTACTAAACTCCTTCTCCCTTGGCTCCTCTCCCATTTTTCCCCTTCACTAGACAACAGTTTCTATTTGAATAAATTATCTCTTATCGTTTAGCATGTAAAGATGACAGTGTAACTCTACTGTAGAGTCCTTGATCATTCATTTTATTTGTTCATCATTTCTGGTTTTTGGCAGGGACTTATATATATATACTTTTTGAACCTTAGTTTTTTCATGTTTTAAGAGAGGAACAATGACATCACCTGACTGACAACACTTAGGTTGAATGTGGGTATAAACTATCCAGAAGTACATAAATCTAGAGTGAAAAAAAAATCCATTGAGAATAGTTATATTTTCCTCATGTTATTTCTGAACACTCAGGATTACAAAATAATGGGCCAAGATTAATAATAAGAGAAAAGTCCACAGTATTGAGAAAAAAAAGGCCAATATTTAATTTTGACAAGTGAAGTGGAAAATATTTCTAGAAATATTAAAAAAATAGATCTGTCATATAGTACAACAATTCTGTTATTTGTTATTTATCAAGGAATACAAAAACACTAATTTGAATAAATACAAACACTTCTAGGTTCATTGCAACATTATTTTTGTTAGCCAAGTTATTTAAACAATCTAAATACCCCCAAAACAGGTGAATAAGTTAAGATACAGTATATATACTCAATAAAATACTACCCAGCTATAAAGAAACATGAAATCTTGCTATCTGTGAACACATGAATGGACTGCAGTGGATTATGCTAAGCACAATAGGAAGATGAGGAAGTACATTGGATAACTTCATTCCTTTGTGGAATATAGAGAAACAAAGCAAAAAGCAGACAAACTAAGCAAAAACAAACTCTAGAAATCTGACTGTATAGTTGAAGCTACCAGATGGAGGACAGGAGGAAATGGACTATAGAGGAGGAGAGGACTGTGATAAAGCAATACCAGTAGCTGTGATTGTATAATGTATGTTGTATAATCTTTGTAATTATGCCAACGGAAAGGGTTTGTCCAGTATTCACCATAGATAGGATAATGAAAACTAAAAGTGGGGGATGTAGCTGGGTCTGAGGCCAAGGACTGTTTCAGGTGGCTCCCCTCCTTGAGGGGGTTACTGTAAGGACAAAAACAGTCTCAGGGATAATGCTAAAATGTATCAATTTTGAGGAGGGGCTGCCTTGAAGAGGAAATAGGAGTGACTGGAGCAGAAGGAAGTAGACAGAGAAGGAGGGTGGTTGTTGTTTGTCCCCACTCCAGGATTCAAGGTTTGAGTTCCAGGCTGGAGTTGTGTCATTTTGGGGCCCAGTGGATTTAAGCCCTGGGACCAGGCTGATCTTGGACGAGGCCACTGCAGACCTCTAAAGGTGGAAGCCAGAGTAAGGGGCTTTACAAGTAGCCTAGCTACTGAAAGGGTTCCTGGTTTTGCAGACTAAAATTGAGCTTGACTCTTTTTAGATGACATTGCATATTCACTTATGTTCACAAATTCAAACTTTTTGCTGTGGATGTAGCCTGGCTTAGCTGAATGTCAGGTCATTTGGTGGCTGTGGCTGCAGTCCTGAGTGTCCCTCATCTGGTTCTGTGCTGGAGCATCCTGCAAGTCAGGGAGTGTCACCTGTCTTGTCCTCTGTTGATTTCATGAGTTGGAATCTGGCCTGCAGTCTGGCTGCCATGTGCCCAGTTCAGCAGAGGCAGGGAGATGCCATATTAGACATGTGGCCTTTTGTTTGGGAGAGGAGCTGCACATTCTCAATGGCAGGAAGATGCCATCATAATAGCCTTTGTACAGGACAGTATTGAACACGACTCTGGGTAAAGTCAATGGCCATTATTGGCCTCAGTAACTCTTGTTTCTCCTGTTAAATAAATCTCTTTGTTGTTGTTTCCTAAACCTGAGTGGTCTTACAATTGTGTGTGTGCAGGTGAAAACCCCAGATTGAATTTGGTAAAGTAATTGGGCAGCAGGGCCTTAGTCAGTGTAGGGTTCCCTGACACCCTCTATCAGTAGGACTTGTGTATGTGTCTCTGTGCTAGGTATAGTATGGCAACATGCATCTAAAGATGTGTGAGTTTACACTGTGAATTATAAAGAGTTATAAACCAATGTTACCCCAAATGAAAGTGATAAATTAAAATATTGAAGATTAAAAAAAAATTCCTTCTTAACCTAAGTAAAAAAGATGTTAACATCTTTTCCCTGGAACCTATAAATATGCTAAAGTGGCAGAAGGGACTTTGTAGTTGATCCAGGGTCATTCAGTGGGGTCTAGTGTAAGAAGGGTCTTTTGAAAGAGGGAGGCATGCTGGTTAGAAAAACAGGGAGTTAGAAGATACTGTGATGCTAGCTGTATAAAAGAAAGGTTGTTTCCTTTTAAATAGTGCTGTGACAACATAGGAGTGCAGGGTTTCTTTCAGATTAGGGTTTTTAACTTTGGGTAGATTCTTAAGAGTGGAATTGCTGAATCCTATGGTTGATGAATTTTTAGTGTTCTGAGGAACCTCCACACAGCTTTCCAGTATGGTTAGACCAGTTTATGTTCCATCAGCAGCGGGAAGATTCCCATGACATCCTCACCAGCATTTGTTGCTTCTGTTTTATTAATATGAGCTGCACTCATAGGTGGGATGTGGTATTTCATTTATAGGTTAGATTTGCATTCTCTGATAATAACTGATGTTAAATGCTCCCAGTTAAGACAGTTTGTTCTATATTTTTATAACTTACCTTTCATATAGTATTTATTTATTATATTTTTACTATTTTTTAAATCTGAATAAGCCGTTCCCAGAGTGAACTGTTGTGAAGATCAAATTAAGAAAATATATGCAAAACTGGAAAAGAAAAAGGACAATTGGATTGAGTGTCCTTATTGTGTGACACAGAACCTAGACCTTAGGAGCCATTCAATTCATTGAATGAATTATTAACACAGCATATGGTAAGATTGATAACCTTCACTTTTCTAGATATTATCTTTTTAATAATGCAGACTAAAATTGAGCTTGACTCTTTTTAGATGACATTGCATATTCACTTATGTTCACAAATTCAAACTTTTAAGACTAAAGCTTGCAGCTATGAAGGAATAGGAAACAAATTTTTACTGAGGTACTTAACATGAATGCCTTGCAGCATTCCTGCATACTGTATGCCAGAGCAAAGAGAGAGAGAGTCATAAGAAAGCCTACAGGTATGGTCCTGGGTATCTGGGAACAAGTATGGCTGTGATTTAAGCTGAGAGAATGTAAGAAGGACTCTAAGAAAATGGAAATAATTTCCCCCCCCGATTCCAAGTCTGTGTGCAAAATGTTCACAGTTAATGGGGGAAACAAAGAGAAAGGATCATAATTATAAAAAGCTTTTCCATCAGGATGGAAATCAGTGGTTATTAGCATGGTCTCTGGAATCATGCTTCTGGTTTGACTTCAGGTCCTTGTTAGCTGGAGCTCTTGGGAAGATTGCTTACTGGCTCTAAGCCTCTCGTTTTTCATGAATAAAATGGGTGTTACAGTAGCATCTAACTCAAAAGACTAGAGGATCCCATGAGAAAACATAAAAGTTTTCCATGAGAAAACATAAGAAGTTTTCAATAAATGTTATCTCTTGTTACAGTTCTCTTTATTCTGCTTTTGAATCCCTACTCTTTGTCCTGAACTCCACAATTAGAAATTAAAAAAGAAAACAAAAAGATGCAGTTAGGCTCCAGGTAAATGACAGAACTGGTAGAAATAACTCCATACAGGGGGAACTGGAGTCTTAAAATCAAGGCTGTGCTAAGAGCAAATGACATGAAGGCTGACTGTGCTCCAATTGTTGTTTTAAAAAGCTGTGAATGTGCATTTCTGACAGGGAAGTGGTTAAGATACCAGAGTGCTCAGAGTTGGAAACTCATTTCTCCCTTATTTCAAGTATACAAAAACCAAGCTTGTAAGTAATGGGCTCTGGAAAAAGAGTGTCCTGCCTCAAAACCACTAAATAAAGGGAGGGAGATTCTGAGCTCACAAACATTCAAAGATGCCCATCATTTAGAAAATAAACACAGCTAGGAGGAGATTTGAAGTTCTTTTTAAATCAAATGGAATTACTAGAGCTGTTTCAAAATGATAAATATTTTGAAAATCCTTTAAACAATTAAAAGAATAATGACCATTAAAATGTTGAATAGGCCCTCCCTGGTGGCACAGCTGGTTAAAGCACAACACTAAGAAGCTAAAGCCACTTCCGCATGAGCTCTATCCGAGCCTGCGCTGGGAGGTGATCACATGGCCGGACAGGCCCTCCTGACCCCTCCGCTGCTCCCCTCAGCAGTGTACTTAGTCAGTTGACAGTCGGTTTGTTCTGCTCCCCACTCTGTCTTTGGTGAATCCTCTTACTGTCCCTGCCCCTCTGGCCTGTACCCCAGCTCTGAATGAATAAATAAATCTTGTTTTTTTTTAATGTTGTGAATAAAAAATAAGCATGTATGAATTTAAATCTATGGAAAAGAAAATAAACTTTTTAAAATAAAAAAAATAGATTGGTTAAACTCTAAACATACTTAAAGGTTAAATTAGTGTAATGAAATTACTATGTGTAACAAACGTCTGGAAACCTGTATAGCAAAGCCATAATAGTGGTTATAACTAGTAGGGAGGTTGTGAGTTAGTTTGTTTTATGATTTTAAAGTATTTTTTTCAACTCACCTATACTGAACATGTATGAGAACTCATGATTTTGAGCTGTAGAAATTGGAGATGTATAGAACATTTAATGTTGCTTTATAGCACTGAAGGTGACTGAGAGGGCTAGAATAAGAGCTGTTCAAATGTTTGTTAGTTTGTTAGTACACCAAGTACACTGGCATACTGACACACTGGCATCGGGCTCCACAAATTTTACTGGGCTCCTACCCAGCTTTGCTGTTGTCCTTCCCCATCCTCAACTGGGAACCAGCTAAATTTCTAGGGTTTGTTTCTGTTTGGTTTTGTCTGGCCCTTTGTTTCGTTTCTCAATATTTAATATATTACCGAGTAGTTCCTTGTCACATGCATGGTGTGCAAAGCCAATATTTTCTACATTTTTGTTCTTTAATGATAGATTCTTTTTGTCCACAGTAGCTTTTTGATGTAGTCCAGCTTGTTTAGGGTTGGTTTTTCTTCCTTAGTGTTAAAATGGAGTTCTGGAATAACATCCTTACCAACCATGTATGAGGATTAATTTTTTCTCCACATGCTCAGGCAACTCAAGTTTTTTATTGACTCTTGATATCAACCATTCTTACTGAATGAGGTGGTAGCTCACTGTGATTTTGATCTGCATTTTCCTGACATGTGATGATGAGCATTTTTTCACATATCTTTCAGCCATGAATATGTCTTCTTTGGAGATGTATCTATTTAACTTCTAGTTTTTGGTGTTTTTTTTTTATTTTTAAATTTTGCTTTCTTTTGTTAATTTTTTGGAATTATTTACAGATCTTGGGAATTAGCTCCTTATCAGATGTATGATGTGCAAACATTCATTATGATGTGATTCTGCTTTAACAATTGTTTCTTTTATTGCACAGAAGTCATTTAGTTTTACTTACTCTTATCATTGTTTGGTTTTGCTTCTTTCAGTGTTAAGAGTGGATTACCCAAAGACTTTTCAGAAGCTAACACCATATAGTATTTTGCCTTTGTTGTCTTCAATGAATTTATGGTTTCAGGCCTTTGACCCAAGTCTTTAATATATTTTGAGTTAATTTGTGTGTGTAACATGAATTAGTTTCAGTCTTTTGCATGCAGTAGTCCAGTTTTCCCAGTACCACTTGTTGGAGAAATTTTTTTTTTCTATAGAATATACACTTGGTTCCTTTGTTTAAGTTAACTTTCCATTTAAATGTGGATTTATTAACAGGCTCTGAAATTTATTCCAAAGATATGCGTGTCTAGTTTTTCCATACCATATTGTTTTACATCACTGGATTTAGCATAACATTTATAAACTGAAATAATGGGATAGTCTGATAAATTTAGCACTGGTGATGAATACAAGATTATTGTTCTGATGATTTAGATAATACATCATTAAAAAAAAAAAGAGGGCTTTCCCTGTTGGCACAGCTGGTTGGAGCATAGCACTGTGAAACCAAAACATGGCTGCTTCTGTGTAAGTTCAATCCCCGCCCTGAGGTGATCCACGTGGTACAACAGACCTCTCCTGTCTTGCCCGCTGCTCCCTCAGCAGTGTACTTGTCGATCTTCCTGTTCTGCATCCCACTCTGTCTGGTGAATCCTCTCACTGCCCCTGTACTTCTGATCTGTACCCCATTTCTGTATGCATAAATAAATAAATCTTTTAAAAAAATAGAAAGTGAAATACGCAGTCCTAAGTTCCTCAGTATTGATACTGAAGCTATGGAAGTTGAGATATTTTTTGCCTTAATATAAAATGTAATGATTTTGCATTCTGTGTTGTGAATTTCATTTTCCCATCTACATTTGTTTCCAATATATCTTATTTTACATATGTATAGGTCATCACTTATTTTGGGGATGTCACAAAGTATAGAAAATATGCACAAAATAATTTTGAGAAAAAAAATGAAAGGCAGAAAAAAAAGTTTCATAGTGTTTCTATGTGACTGACACACAGAATCTCTGGGTATTTGCTTGTATTCTACGTAAGTCATTTTCCAGGGAAAGTAGTGGTATTCATTTAAAATACGGAATTATTACAGGGAAAAAAACTGCTTAAAGCATCCATGAATTTGCAATAAATGAGTGAACTGTATCAAATGAAACTTACAAGTTGACTACATTTTAGTCAATAAAGACTGCAGTAAAAACCTGCAATGTAGGGTTTTGTTTTTGTTTTTGATTTTTTTTCAAAATTTTCAGAAGATAATAATTATTGATCTGTCAGTGGATGTTAGTTATCATCAAATTAGTATATCTTCCCCCTCCTGTTTTATGGGGACAATAATAAAATAATTCACTTGATGTAGTTTAATAAAAGTTTTCTTTTTGCACGGACATGGTGTAAAGTTGTGTTTCATTTCATTAAATGCTCCCTAGACTACTAAACTACTAAGCAATGTTGAAGACACTTCACTGAGATGAGAAATCTCACCATCACACACACAAGAAAAGGAATATTTTTATCAGTATTCACTGAAGTCACTGGCATTCATTCTCTTTCATATTCACTGTATATCTCAGTTCTGTTATGTGTTCTCCAGAAAGATAAAATAGAAAGGAAGAAACACATCTGAAAACTCACAGATGTAAGCTCAGCCTATTCTCCAAAATAATTTTTGGAAAACCTTGACAAACAAGACGAGAGCATTGGAATGGGCAGAAATGAGGCACATACATCTTTTCTGCTACTCAGTCATATTTGTCTTATGATCAAGCATTCTTTGGTCTGATAAAGAAGTGATAGCGCTAAAGGAAATGAAGGCAAGATGGAGCTGGTATGGCTGAGAGGAATGTTAAGCAAATCTTCATAGATGATGACTCTCATTTGGAGAACATAGATCAAGGAAACTGGTGTGTAAAGGTGGAGTAAATGCATCATAAATAGCATATTCACTAAGACTATCAGAGTTCACGTGGTAGGACCCATCACTTCTTTTTATCCTGACTTCCCCTTTCTCATGCTTCCCTGAAGTTCAATGGTAGTACAGTATTTTATGTTACAAAGAGGCAGCTGACAGGGTATATTTAATGTAATTTTTTATACCTGGACAATTATTTTGTTCTTTTTCATTTTTATGAAGGTAATTCTGGTTCACATACTGTATATTATTCAGCTGTATAGGATCACTACTTTAGATGTATGTTACCAAAGCCACACCAATCATCAAAGCATCCATAATCTTCTACTGGGTCCCAATATTTTAAATGAATTTAGCAAGAAAACTTTAGATAATTTTCAGACATTTCCATAATGGTCAAATAACAGCTAGTAGACAAACACCTATTATGCTGATATGTAGAGCTTTCTGACAAAAAATTTACAGGGTGGAATGCTGTACTCTGATGTACTCTGTTAGAGTTTTTTCTAAGATCTGACACTCTAAGTGTTTGAAAGGAAAAGCTATTTGAACTGTGAGGAATCAAAATCTATTTTGTGAGATGATTTTCCAAATCTCACAGTTCACATATGAAAAAACTTGATAGATTTTACCAATTTTACAGTGCAAAAAATTTACATGTCACAACCAATAATGAGATGTGAAGAAGATATTTTAGAATGTCAATAATATAATAAAATGGTATTGATCACCATCCTGGTGAAAGATTGAGTTGTTCTTCTAATCTTTCTATGAAAATGATCTTTCCTTCATATAGAGGAAATAAAGTGTGTAGATAAGAGCTGATAGGGAAAAACTATAGAAATATTTCTAACAGTTAAATAATGCAATGGTATTTTTAATGGATTTTATGATATCTATGATTTTATCAGCTCTCTTAAATTTATAATATAATGCGATCTCTCTCTTTTTTTAAATTCTAAGAAATATCCAACTTTGTATCCAATTCTGAATTTGTAATTTTCTATTCTTTTCTAAAGTAGTATTTTCTCATCCAATTGTATAAGCTAAGTTCCCACAAATCATGGAAATGTTGCTATGATAAGGCAATCAAAATTTGCATAGTGTGCTAAAAAATATCATTATCATCCCTTGAAATACTTACTTTTCTTTTCCAGAAAAGCATTTTTAAAAATATACATGTGATGATTTGGGAATGCTCTATAGCAGATGTAAAAACAGTCCTGTAAAGGCAAGAAAAACCTTCTGAATGTTGATGGCAGTGTGGGATAGTGCTGTTTTTGTTGCTATGGTAGTTAAGATGAAACCACAGAAGAGCAGATAAAACATCATTAGGGATAGCTGCAGAGTTTCTCTTCACAAGGAAAGACACTCTCAAATAGCAGCCAGCTCTAAATCAAACCTGCTGTACAGACAGACACACTCAAAGAAAAATTAGTGGAAAAATGCCATCTCCTTGCAAATCTTAATCTGCCTCTGTAATTTGCTTGACATAAATAGCTGTGTCCATTTTATTGTTATTACCAGTCATATTTTCTTCTACAAGTCAAAACAGAAAACAATATGACCCAAGTTAAGTAGATATTAAATGCAAATTGGCTTCTTAACAATATTAGGACTTCTCCAGAAAGCTGAAAAACTGCTTGCACAATTTATAAAACACAGGAGCTCTTGTGTCATTTGATTTCATAAGGAAACTATACAAAATGTGAGGTTAACATTTGGTTCTTACACATTTTATGTTCCATGAGGGCAGGGACTTTTGGTTTTCTTTTACCATTTTATTCTCAGGAACTTTTCTACTTGGCAGCATGTGGCAGATGTTACATAAAAATTGGTTAATGAACGACTATGCACAATATTGAACTTTTGTAATATTTTTCTCCACAAAATTAGAAAATGCTTTCTGAAAAAAATCAAATAAAATTTGACAAATGCTTAAAAGTGCATTTTACAGTTCTAATACATAATACTAAAATTATTCACTTAATTTCAAAAGTAATATCATTATGTTTTATATTTGAGCCATTTTTTTTCCATGTTTGAACTGAAAGGATTCCTTAAACACTGGGGTCTTTTAATACAAAAAGGTTGTTTTATATCTTGGGCTTAAACATGTTTTCTAGAGATAATTTCATGATAAATACTTGCCCTTCACTTCCCCTTTATAAACAACAGACATTTGCAGGAAATCTTATACTAGTTTAAGTATCACTTATTATATTTCTGTATGCCACACTAGGTTTTATTTTATAGTTTGTATAATTGGTGCAATGTATACATGCAATAACTACTTGATACTGGAATAAATAACACAGATTCATTGTACATATTAAACCAAACAATAATTTACACACACACATCACATATATAGATACGTGTGTGTATGTGTGTTTGTGTATTCATATACATGTGTATGTGGGTAAATTCAATTTTCTGATTTGTATAATTTTCCTTCACACTGAGACAGAGTGGGAAGAGAAAGGGTGAATTTGTTGAAATACACTGCTGATGGGATCAGCAGGTGAGACAGGAGGTCTCCTGTACCATGTGGGTCAGCTCCCTGGCTGGGGATGGAACTCAAATCTTAGTGATAGTAGTATTGAAATTTACTCCATAGGCCACCAGAGAAGCCTCCCAATTTGTATATCCTTCTAAATTATTTTTTCCTAGATCAGTAATTTTTGTGTTTCATAATTTTTTAAATCTCATTTTCCCCAAAACAGTAGAATTGTTTCCTTATTTTCATGAACAGTTAAATCTGGTTCCCTCATCCTCCAACCAAAACATGAGCCATAAACGTATGTTCTATTTATAATTCTGTTAAATCTTAGAACTTGCATGTCTTAAAGACAGTGCTTTGGTAAATAGGAAAAAAATAACTAGATTTACATATATGAAAATGTGAGCAATATAAGCCCATTGAAGAAGCAGAAAGGGAAAGAATTATGTTTGCAAATTACTAAATTTATTAAATGTATTAAGTTGCTAACACAAAAAGAGAAAGCAATACTTTTAAGGACTTCAAGTGTGTATGTTGCTTTATAAAATAGGCCAAATTAATGAAGATATCATTTAAAAAATAAATTTAATATTTAAATTTCTTAATTGTCCTGAAAAATAACATATGATCATCTAATTGCCCCTAATTTTTCTCAAAAATAAGCAATTGTCTTTTGTCAGTAGACTTCTGTTTGAGAGAGAGAAGTAGTGGAGTGAATTAGAGGGTATAAGTGTTTCTGCCATAGACTATAAAATTCACTGGGTGGAAAGAGGGGATGTGAATAGATAATAAGTTACCTGTAGCTACCAACTATATCCCCTTGCTCAAAGGTTATTCTGCTAAATTATGGAGTGGATAGTGCAGGGGTATAATAATTTCAATATAATTCAGAGCATGCCCTTAGGTCTCAATATACACACTTAAATTTTTACATGTAAAATTTCCATGCCAATCTTTTGTTCACTTTGTCTCATGGGATATTATAGGAAAGTGAAATCTATAAGGGTATTTCAATAAATGTTATTAGCTTCTCAATTGTATTATCATCACTATTTTAATACATGTTTTTGATATTAAATTTAACAAATATAACTGGAAGGATTCAAAAGCTTGTAAAGATAGACAAAAGTAGCCCTCCCTGGTGGTGCAGCGGGTTAAAGCACTGCACTAAGAAGCTGAAACCACTTCCTCACGAGTTAGATTCCCGTCTGCCCCAGAGGAGACCACATGGTGTGGCAGACCTCTCCTGACCCGCCTGCTGCTCCCCTCTGCAGTGTACTTTGTCGATCTGCCTTTTCTGCTCCCCACTCTGTCTCTGGTGAAGCCTCTGGCCCCTGAGTCTCTGGCATGCACAAATAAATAAATCTTTTTTTTTTTAAAGATAGACAAAAGTTTCTTTTTAACTTGGAAGTGATAAAGAAAATATCAAGACCTTAATTAAATTGTCAGAATAAGTGTAATGAGAGAAATGTGAAATTTGGAGGTAGGTACTAAAATGACAGCAGAGGATGTGCTTTGCTTTGCTCTTAAAAGGATCACCTAAATATTAACCACAGGGTAACTACATTCAGAGAGTACTATGTTTTGGGGTGAAATTGAAACACCCCTTAAATGTTGGAGAAAAACACAGGCCAGCAAATCTGAAACTGATGATATCATTTGAGCCAAATGTCTGGGCTGGGTGGGATGGAAAGTGAAATAATTTAGAAACACAAACCCTTGAATCAGGAGAAACATGGGAAAAGGAGATAGGTCTTTACAGATTCTGATTCTTGATAAAATTAGAAATTATGCTATAAATTGAACCCCCTTCATTCTTCAGAAGTGATACTGACCTTATAAAGCACTCTAACAGTGAAAAGACTGCAGAGTCCTTGAACCCTTAAGAGTAGGTATCAGGGTGCCATAGGCATGAATAAGTATCAATTACCTCTAGAACCCTGACATTAGAAAATGGACCAGTGTAGAATTCTGTGCCAATGTATGACTTGACAAAAAGAGATTTGATCATAAGAGAAGTTAGCAAAGGTCAGTCCACAATAATAAATAACAAATAAACAAACATAATGCCACTTTCTGGAAATGTGGAGATAGTTCATATCTCTAAATTATTACTAGACATACTTAAAAAAATAAGGACTATAGAGCAACTTAGTCTGGAGACAGGAAAGCACAATACATGACACTTAGACCTCAGGGGAATAGGACATGACAAGAAGATAATAACACTCTAGAATCCAGCCACAAAAACACCAAAGATCACATCTTTCTAACAAACAAAAGCTCAAAGTTGTCAATAAAAAGAAAATTGCACTGATGGAAGAAAACATAGTAAAGCAAATAAAAATAATATACAAAAATTCAGAAAAGATAATCAAAGATATGGAAAAGATTCAGAAAAAAACAAATTAATGACTGGAGAAGTTCAATGAATGAACTGAACATAAAACAAGAGAATAACAAAGATTCAGAAGACAAAAAAATAATAAAGAGAGCTATGCAAGCAGAGTAGATGAAGTGGAAGATCAAATAAGTGACCTCAAACATAGGAATACACGAAAGACCCAGGAGGAAAAAGAGAAATAAAAAGTTAAAATGCAAAGAAACACTTTGAGGCTGTTTTATTCCATTAGGAAAGGTAATGTAAGGATTTTAGGCATCCAAAAAGAGAAAGTGGGGGTGGGGGTACACATCTTTTACTCAAAGAAATAGAGAGGACATTTCCCCAAACCTAGGGAAGTCAATGAAGCTAAAGGAACACTTTGTTACCGAATTGCATTGAGACCTACACTAAGACACACTATTGAACCTACAAAGAGTTCAACACCAAAGGAAAAATATTGAAGGCAGCATATAGTGATATTCCCATCAGGGTTATAGCAGACTTCTTCAGAAGAAATCCTACAAGGAGAGCATGGTTGATGTGTTCAACATATGTAAAGATAAAAATCACTATACAAAAATTATTATATTCTGAAAAATTCAGTTATGAAAGAGTAATAAAGACTCCACACAAAAACTGAAGACATTTGCCAAAACTGGGCTTTTCCTATAAGAAATATCTCCTATTTGAAGAAAAAAAAAACATAAAAATTTGAACAAGGAAACAGAATCAGAAATTAAGACAACTGATAGTATCAAGTACTAATATATTAGTAATCACCTGAAATGTAAATAGATTGAATTCACTAATCAGAAGACAAAGAATGGTCATTTGGATCAGGAAACAAAACAATTTTCTGTTGTCTCCAGAAGACCCATTTTAGCTCTAAAAATAAATATAATCACAAGATAAAAAATAATCAGAGAACAATCATAAAAGCAAATAGGATACAACACCCTATCCATTCCCCCTCAAAAGGCAAGGAAATTAAAAATCATATTAGATAAGACAGACTTCTAGCTAAAAATAGTTAACAAGAGACAGGGATAGATTTACAGAGTTAGTGAGGAATAAATGTATCCCTAAACAACATGTAACAATCATCAACATATAGACAAGAAAAGATGGAGCATCAAAATCTGTAAGGATTTTATAAATCTGAATACAGTCATATACTGTAGTAGTTACTAATGAACTACTATAGTAGTTACTAATGAAAGTTCACACACTATTTACATAATGAACAGATTAACCAGACAGAAAATTGTTTAACAAGGAATATTATGCTTAAATGGGAAACATGGGTTTAAAAGATATTTGTAGGTTACAACACACCAGAAAAACTGAGTACATATTCTCCTTTTGTACACATGATACATTCTTGAGGATAGGTCACATAGAGGGTCAAAAAACAAGTGTCCATAAACTCACCAAGACTGAAATTATATCAAGCATCCTTTTGATCACAATGGTATCTAACTAGAAATAATCATAAATAGAAAGAGGGTAATAATAATCATAAATAGAAATCCATCCCTAATATGTGGATTGAATAACATATTAATCAGTGACTATTCACAAAAAATATCAAAGGAGAAGTTAAAAATATACATGGAGAAAAATGAAAATGAAGACACAAGTTAACAAAATCAATAGCACCTAGCAGAAACATCATGGAGAGGGGAGTATATGATACACAGTTTCATAGATCTAAAATAACTGATCTAGCCTTACATTTGAAAGAACCAACAAAAGAAGAAAAACACACAAACCAACAGAAGGAATGAAATAATTTATAGAGCCAGAAAAGGAAGAAAAAATTAAAAGCCTGTAGAAAATAGAAATCATAGAGTTCAAAAGATCAGTGAACCCACAAGACATTTGTTTGAAAAAATAACAAAATATATAAATTTCTGGCTAGACTAAAGAAAAATATGAGCAAATCTAAATGAATATAATTAAAAATGAAAGAGAAGTTACAACACACAACTCAGAAATACAGAAATTCAAGAGACTAATAAAGCACATTTATGCCAATAAATTGAATGACCTAGAAGAAAAAAAAATTCTAAAATTGAATCAGAAAGAAAACTTGGAGACAATTCATAGGCACGAAACAATATCAAATATCTCTCAAAAATCAAAATCCGAGAATCAGATACATGGTTTTGCAGATAAGCTCCACAAAACCTTCAAAGTCAAAATCATACCTAATATATGGAACACTTCCAAAAAAATTGAGGAAGCAAAAATGTTTCAAAATAACTTCTTTGAGGCCCAAATGACTTTGATTTCAAAGGTGCACTAGTGGCATCACAAATCAATAACCTTAATGAACACATATACAAAAATCCTCAACATAGAGCATTCACAAAAC
Organism: Condylura cristata; assembly: GCF_000260355.1. Lineage (NCBI taxonomy): Eukaryota > Metazoa > Chordata > Mammalia > Eulipotyphla > Talpidae > Condylura > Condylura cristata. The sequence continues at coordinate 4,456,214 of NW_004567113.1, forward strand.
CTTAAAAGGATTATATGTGATGATCAACTGGGATTTACTTCAGAGATGAAAGGAAGATTAAAAAATCTGCACATAGATTATGTAATTAACCACATCAACCTATGGAAAACTTAAAAGCATATGATCATTTCATTAGCTGCAGGAAATCGTTGAAATGAATCAATATCTATTTATAATAAATGATCTACAAGAAATGGAGAGGGAGGAAAAAACAATATAACTATGGTTATAGACAAACACACAGTTAACATCATAATCAATGAAAATTGAAAAATCCTCCAGATCAGGTACAAGACAATGTTTTCTACTCTCAACACTACTATTCACGATAGCATTGAAATATTTAACTATAACAATTAGGCAGCTATAAGAGAAATCCAAGTTGGGACAAAAGTAAAATGTCACTATTCACAAATATCATGATACATACATAGGGAACATTAAAGACTACACTGAAAAACTATTACGACAAGTCAGTACAGAAAACTGCAGAGTAAAATATCAACATATAAAAATTGGTTGTGTCCTTGGCATCAGAAGAAAAACATATTAAAAAAAATCACATCAAAAAGAATGATACAGAAGACTTGTCAACGAAAATTACATGATTAAAAGAACATACAATTAACTATTTTATAATAGTCTCTGCTCATCTGTTGAATGAACAAGCATTGTTAAAATGTCTGTCTTACCTAAAGCAGTATCCAGATTCAGTGTAAACCCTATACAAGTTCACACTTCTAAGAAATAGAACAAACATCACTGATTTTATATGGGACCACAAAAATACTCCAGTAGCCAATGTAATCTTGTCTAAATAGAATAAGGCTGGAGATCTCACACTCCAGACTTGAAACAATGCTGCAAAGTTCTAGTAATTATATAGTGTTATAGAAAAAAAAAAAAGACACACCAACCAATAGAATAAAATTGAAAGAAAGAAATTCACATGTGTATGGAGAATTAACCTACAGTGATGGGATCAAAAGTATACACTGGGAAAGGACAGTCTCTTCATCAAATGATATTGGGGGAAAACTATACAGTCACACACAAAAGAATGTCCACTATCTCATAACACAAAATAGGTGAAATGCATGGATGTAAGACCTCATACCATAAAATACACAGAAGGAAACAGGTCAAGTATCCCATTGCAATGGTTTCAGGGATATTTTGGGGCACTTGACTACAGTGGTAAGAGGAAAAAAATAAGCAAATGAGACTATATCAAACTATTAATATTCTGTATAGCAGGAAGACATTTTTTTTTAAATACACTTTAGAGAATGGGGAAATGTTTTGCACATCATGTCTGACAAGGAGCTAATGATTAAGATACACAAGTAGCTTAAAAACTAAGAAAAAAAAATATATAAAACAAGTAAGACATACACATGGCCACGAGGCATATGAAAAAAAAATGTTCATCACGGTTTATCATTAAGGGAATGCAAATCAAAACCTCAATGAGTTACTATGTGTGAAATGGCCAACATCAAAAGAGATCAGAAGCAACTTGTGTTGCTGAAGTTATGGAGAAAAAGGAACTTTCATACAGCATTGGTAGGAATATAGACTGTTCTAGCTCATCTGGAAAACGGTATGGGGATTTTTTAAAGACATTTAAATGTTTCTACTGTGCATAGGAACTGTGCACTACAGACACTTGTCTGGTGTCTTAAGAAGATATGGTTAGAATAGGTGCAACATATCTGGGTGCCTCCCCATTATTACAGTTATTCTGTGAAAGGATATGAACTCCTATGTTCGTCAAAACACTATTTACAACAGTCCAGTTAAGGAAATAACCAAAGTGTTCAATGACAAATGGATAGATCTAAAATATGTTGTAGACACAGACACAGGAATATTACTCGACCATAAAAATAAGATGAACTTTTTTTTCATGTGACTACATGATAGAATTGGAGAGGATTATGCTAAGCAAAATAATTCAGAGGAAGAATAACAAATATTGGTGATTTTACTCTTATGTAAAATATAGAGAAAAGATGAAAGTGGACAGACAAAACTAAGCATACTAAACCTAAGACATCTGACTGTAAAAGTGAGACGAGGCTTGATTAGGGGAAAGAACAAATGAGGATGGTGTTCCAGAGCAATATGCAAGAGGACTGTGTATGTTTTATTTTTGGGTATGTATGGTAACAAGCATCTAAAAAGGTGTGAACCTGTTCACTTTTTTTTTTTGAGTTTTTTGCTAAAATTTGTAGTGTAAACCAGTAATACCTCATTAAAGGATGATACAAATAAAATAAACATATAGTTCTGTTTTATTTTATCTGTTGTTACTTTCAATAGTATGAGATTACTCATTATAAATTACTCAAGAATCTCATCTTTTCATAAATTATTGGTGAGGTCCAGAGATATTATTTACAAATTATGCAAGCAAACCAGGATATCTTCATAACAACAAAATATTATAATACTTTATGTTTATGCTGGATCAGGAACTGATTTTGTTTTCTACTTATATTAACCCATTTATAATCAGGTGAGAGAAGAAACTATTACTATACCCATTTTGAAATTGAAGAAACAGCTCCAGTGAGTTGAAGTAACCTGGCTAGTTGGTAAATGGCTTCCTTTGGAAAGATTTAGACCTAGTCTTCAATGTCTAAACACTATGGTATTCTATAAACTAACTTTGTGAGAAAAATAATACAACACTAAAACACAGTTACCATCACCAAAAATCTTACAACCATTTTGGAGAAAATACACACAGCTATTTTAAAAAGTGCAAAGCAGCTGCCCAAACATGATATAGGAAGTTGGTAGGAGTAAAGTTAAAACATGAATTACTGCTTATCTTGTTTTGGTAAATTGTCACACTAGTGGTTCCTATGAACTACACCTCAAGTAAATCATGTCCACATATCGTCAACTCGCACACTGACAATGGTATTAGTGCTTTCACTTTGATAGATAATCAATATGGATGATGAAACTAGAGGCTTGAGGCTTGTCCTATTGAAACATGCTCCATGAATCCCTGGACACATATAAAATTCTGGTCACTGTCAGAGAAGAACTGTAATAATGGAGAGGCACCCAGCTATGTTGCACCTATTCTAGCCATATCTTCTTAAGACAGCAGACAAGTGTGTTGGGAACACTTTCAGATGTCCCTCTGAGCTGAAAAAATTGGTCAGCTAATACTGGTCCAAAATCCAGGTTGTGAGAAATAATAAATCATTATTATTCAATGTGTTCAACTGATTGAATATTTGTGGTGATTTATTACATGGTCAAAATAAATGAGACATCTAAAAAAGCATCTTGTTTGTAAAATTTTCACTTTTTATCTCATTTAATCTTCAGTGTAACCATAAATTATTTGAATAAGATAGGAATTCAATAAATATTTGAGGAAGAGGAGAATTCACCAAGTATTTGAATAAGAAGCTCAGAATTCTGAACTGTCTTGACAAAGGTCATAAATGTATAAAGAAAAAAATTCATATTTAACACAAGCTTTCTGACATGTATTTACATGAAATTTCATGAAAGATGGATAAAGAATGTTGAAAGAGATCAATGTGGGCTAACAATCTGAGGGAGAACAAATTTACTGGAGCCCAAGAGGAAAGATAGGTATTAAACAGAATCTATGAATGGAAGTCATTTCCTCATTTTGTACATTGTACATATGGTGAAGTGGATAATAGATCTTTCAAGATAAAATATTGTCATTTCCTATTCTTACATGCTTCCAATTATTATAATAATTGGAGAGACTGAGTTTCTCTTCTATTCAAAGGTATAGTCCATGATTTCTCTAATACTTGCAATAGTCCTGAAGAAAATCCCTTTATTTTTAAGCAAATTAATGATATGTGATCTAGGTTTAGCTACTGAGTTGTAGAGTTGGTTTTCAAATCCTTACATGTTTGATTCCAAATTAGTAACTATATCCACAGTGTTGCCTCTATCCATAAACTCTAACCTTCTATGTTGGTATAGGGATCCAGGAATTGTTTCAAAACTACTAAAGGAAATGTTTTCTTAAGATCTCTGATTACTTATTTTGCACATGAGAGGCATACTAAAAAAATCAGCACCTATTTTTTCTTAGGAATAACATAAAGATGATCAACTTCCAACAAATAAAAATGTCCAGCAGCATCAATATTGAGGGATTTCCCTCCCTGCCTTCCCTAACCAGGATCTGTGGGAAGAAATTCTTATGATGTCTTCTCATCTTTCAAGTTATTTTTGATCATTAACTAGATTTATGACTACCCACAGCAGTAGTGTATGCCTGTCTTAACTGCCAAGGTTTTGTTAGGAAGGAAAAGGGAAGACACAGTCAGTTTGTATTAGATCAATTCTGCTTAATGCAATCATGCATGTTATTATATCAAACACTGCTTGGCAAAGAATGGACACTCGATGAGCCCCAGTTACCTTTTTCCTATTTCAAATAGAAGAGAATTAAGAAAAAATACCTCAAAATTACTCAGTACTTGAGAGAAATTTGCAATAAGATCCTGGTGATGAAACATACATATGAGCAAATATAGAAAAATACAAATTTAAATGAGTACATTCTTGCTTTGCATGTGTTATTAATTTACACATACATACTCTTTCTGTGTGTGTGTGTGGATTCTGTGAGGACTGTTCTAAGTATATGTAACAAGTCAGTGAAGAAAACTGACAAATATCCAGGTCTTAATGGAATTTATATTCCAGAGGGTAACAATATAATATTCATGTATTCTACAGTTAAATTAGGCATTAGAATTCTTTAAAATTTGTGCAGTGATACAGTACTAAGAAACTCAGTAAAAGGCTCTAATTTAACAAAATCATGAGACTATGGTAGCTCAGAATCAATATGCCAATCTATCTTCCCATCTTCTGATCTGGAAATGGATTATATCAATGTGGAAAAAGGCTAGCGTAGGCACGGTGATATATCTGGGATATAGCTTGTGGGAACAAGGGTCTGAGTAAATAAATTTTAAGGCTCCACTATTAAGATACTGGTGTCATATTTACCACACTTACCTTATTAGAATGGTTTCATTTTTCAAGTGTAGTATAAGTAAGATGATAGATATAGGTCAATCAGAAGACTGACAAGCTTATTACTGTTTGAATAGTCTGTATTCAAATAGGAGAGATGTAAAAAAAATGGAGCAGAGAGAATGAAATGGTAATGTAATGAGGTCTCTAAAATTGTATTAAATTATATATGTGTCTAAAAGGAGAAGAAAATGATTGAAAATAGATTTCTACCTGAAATATCCACAATGGAACTCAGAGTATATCACAGAAAATGTTAGAGCAAATGCGCACACATATAAACGAACTTTATCTTAGATCAGTTTGAGCGACTGGATGACATGCTTCCCATCCTGACTTCCAAAGCATGAAAACCCTTTGAGAATGTGAAGTTCACTGATTTTGGCATTTTTATATAATTTTTATATAGAGAGTATTTCAAAATTCTTGCTGACATTTTTATATCACATTCTAAAATTTGAATAGGTTCTCAGTAAAATAAACTATACTATTACACAAGCCAGGTCAGATGGTCTTTGAAACACTGTAACTTGATCTTTTACCAGACAAACCTACAACCATCAATTTCTCAGTTGCTTTCTAATATTTAATATATTTAAAATGTTTATAATAGCAAAATATTAATATGAAGTTTTGTTTCCTGCCATTAAGCCTCATTTTCTCACTATTTTTCTGTCTTTTCACCAGTGATCTAGGAGTTACAGGTATGGAAAGTACAATTCTTAATACCTATTGTCACAAATTTAACTATCACTGAATATTCATTCAAGTAAAAGTTTTTATGGGAAGTTCAAATTTGGACCGTAAGGTGAACAGTTACAGATTTATTCAATTACTAATTAAGGAAACAGTGGGCTGTTTTTGTAATATGGTGTTACATTTCCCTGAAGTGCTCCTATGTTAATTTCAGAAATTTCTATGACCCCCCCATTTTATTTCTGTAAAAACTGCCTCACATTTGTTATGCATGAACACATTGATTTAATAAGAGCTACATTTTCAAACCAGACAACTGTAGTGTATTTTTCTAACACATGCAGTACAGAACTGCAAGTTAAATAAAGAGAAGGATCTCCAAAAGAGTACACTCATTATTCTCTAGCCTGCGGATTCCATCTTCTTATTAAAAGGCAGATTTTGAGCTTTTTGCCCAGTAGACATGTTAAAGCAATCAAGTCAATGTCACTGTCAGTTACTTGCCAAATGTCATATTACATTTGACAAATATCTAAGTTGACTACTGGAAAGTTCACTCAGTGCAATCCTGACTTGATTTCCTACCTAATTTCATTCTTTTCTAAAGAAGACCAGTCAACCTATAAAATAGGATAAAACTTTTAAGCCTAATACTCTGAAAGGAAAGAAAATGAAATAGTGGAAATAAACAAAAGGACATCCATTTGACAATCTTAATCATGCAAAGGCAGGGAAGTTTAAACTTTGACAAAAACTTATAGGACAGTTATAAATTTATACTGTTTTTTTCTTAAATCTTTTTCTCTAGATTTGACTATCTGACTTAGTAACATTTTCTATTTTTGTTAGTTTCTAAAAAGATAACAGTTGAGTGGACTATGTTTCTATATTTTTTTACTACTATAAATTTTCACATAAATGTGACATCATTAATTTTCTTGGAAGTAGCGGGCCATAGAAAATGTCCCTCAAGTAATGTTAACATATATTTTATTTTTTTGCACCATTTCTTTGACAATTTTGAAATGTGTATCATAATGATAAGAAATTACTCTTCAGCATATTTACTATCCTAAAAAATTGACTTATAATGATTATTAAATGTGATCAAACCACATCTGATAAATAACAATCAATCATCAACATAATAAAAGCTCTTTTTCTTAGTGCTATTTCTTTCAAGTGTTTAAGCTAATCTATGCATCAACGCATTTCAGGGATCAAGTAAAACAGGTCTACAGAGAAATTCATGCCATATTTACTTGCCATGTGAGAATGAAACATTGTCAAATGTTCTACTGTTTGTCTCCTTTAAATCATAATAAATTATAGATTTATTTTTGCTTCAACTCAGCACAGTTTTTAAGAAATAATGCTGCAGGATAAATATTCAACATTAGGACTTCTTGCTCAACTTTACTTTTGGTAAAGACATATATTCAGAAATATTAACCTTGTTTACTTTTTCTTTATGATTGAATATTAATGTTTACTTTTATAAAAGATAGTCACAACTCAGGAACAAAATGAAAAGATTAATTGATACAATGTGTTCCATAGGAAATAGAGATTTAAGAAAAGAACAGCTGTGGATTTCAACAGATGCATTCCTACCATTTAGAAAACTGAGCCCATAGTACAGACTCATTATGTAATATACATATAAAATATAATACTGATTCAGTACTATAAACATAAGGTAGCAAATATCATATGAGAAAATGTTGACTCATGTCTATAGCTTATAGACATGAAATTGTTGGTTTAATGTAATTATTATTAGCATTTTCTTTAGTGATCTCAATAAAGTTGGTGCTAATATACAGCAATTTGTCTTTTGCAAATTTCTTTGCATTTAATGCCATTATGGGAATTTAAAAAATTATTTGTAAGTAGAAAATATAAGGTAATGAGCCACATGTAATCTTCATTCACCTTCAATGATTTTCAATACGTGCTTAGTGTTATTTTTATATTACAGCATATGAATTTCCTTCCCTCTTGGAAACTACCTTGAGTAAATTTCAAACATCTTGTCATTTAATTCATACACAGTGAAAATATTATTTTGATTAGTCAGAGAAATCTTAAGGAAATATATGACCAATTATAATATCTGTGAAGATAACTAAAGAGTAAAAAATTTAAAAAATATTTATTCTTATATGCAAACAGAAACTATGTAATTAATAAAAGAACAAAATGGAAATACTATCTAAAGAAAAAAATAAAGCATAGGATAATCCATGAAAAGTTTATACATATTTAAAATATATCTGTAAAAAAATGACATTTAAGCAAGGACAGAGAGAAAAGAAATATGTGATGTTCTAAAAATAGTGTGAAGTAGGTTAAAATCAAAAAAATATTTGATTTTGTTAAGCATGCCATGTTAAAGAATTGCTTTTTTAAAAAAAAATACATATTAGGGCCCTTCTTGGTGGCACAATGGTTTAGGATGCAGCACTGCAAGCTGACTAAATAAAAACACGTACTAAGATAGGAGTTTATTACTGTGTTACAAATTCTTAACCAAAAGTTCTCAGTGAACTTCTAAGTAAGACTTTTAAGGTGACCTCCTTTGTGTCCTGGGAGTTAATTCTCAGTACTATAACAACCAAGGCCTGAATTCAATTCCAACCAGGAAGCTAACCCACAAAGGGCACAGCAGATCTCGCTTGCCTCACCTGCTGCTACCCTCAAGAGTGTATTTCATTCAGTAACTCTTCCTGTTCTGCTCCCCACTCTGTCTCTGGTGAGGCCCCTCACTCCCTACATCTCTGGCCTACACTCTAGTTCTTTGACACTCTAGTTCTGTATATACATATATGTGTATGTGTGAGTTTAAGTATGACCATATTTCCTTTACTTGGGCCAGTCTTTGTTAAAGATAATTTACTGGACTCATGACAATTTGCAAGCATCAAGTGTTAAGTCAGGACAAACTATTTTCTATTTATTTCCAGTTTACTACTTTTATTACGATTTTGCATGTAGATGTAGCAGGCAAGTTTACTAGAGGACACACAGCTGAAACTAATCAATAAATGAGAGATTTTAAAGTAGCAAAATGAAATATGTTAAATTTTCTTTAAAATGGAGGTTAATTTTGAGTTTGTTGAGTAGCCAAAATTGTTTAAACCACATAAAGCTAAATTTAATCTACCCTACTTCATAAAAAGGAGTAAAACTTATTACTTCTTATAAATGCCTCAGATAATCATAAATGAAATTTATGTTATCTTCCTTATATAGGAGAGGATAATTATTTTCATATAATCCTTTCCTGTCTGATAACCCCATTATAATCACTAATCTTTGTAAAGATTTTATTTTTTCATTTTCACTTGATAACCCACCCTGTTAACGCTATGATTTTACAATTCATCAGTTTCAGGTTTCTAACTCAATCAAATGGTCCTATCACATCAAACACTCTGTTATTTAAAAAAAATAAGAAGAGAAGTGTAGACCATTTTTTTGCAAATCAATTATAATTAATACGAGGCTATAGAACCAAGTTAATAAGTTTCTATAAAAATACATACCTTGGGCCCTTCCTGGTGGCTTGGTGGTTTAAAAAACAGCACTAGGAAGCTAGAGCCACTTCTTCATGTGTTCGATCCCCGCCTGCCCCAGAGGTGACCCACATGGAGAGGCAGACCTCTCCTGACCTGCCCGCTGTTCCCCTCCGCAGTGTACTTAGTCAGCCTGTTCTGCTCCCACTCTGTCTCTGGTGAATCCTCTCACCGCTCTTGTACCTCTGGCCTGTATCCCAGTTCTGTATGCACAAATAAATAAATCTTACACACACACACGCACACACACACACACATACCTTAACATCCTTAACATTTTAGTTGGTAGGAAGCTAATAAAACAGTGACTTTCAAAAAAAAATCTGATGGAAATTTAAGATCAATAAACATATTGCTTACAGTAAAGGCAGCAGTGATTGAGAACGATGAATTCTGATGTCAGAGTACACTGGTAGTTGTTCTACAACCCTACTCAAACTACTTGCCTTCTTTGTGTTTTTCTTGCAACACCTACAACATCCTGTGCCATCTGCTCCTGGTTAACTCTGATTTTCCCACCCAATTTGCTTACTCTTTTCCAATTATACTAAGTGGCTTATTCCCTTAAATACTCCTAAAGCTTTCAAGTGAGTCTGACTTCGCTGACTTTTCTGGTAGTCATCCTCCCTTCCCAGCTCACTGTATCAGTGGCATTCTTGTAACTCACTCCCTTATTTCATTCAGGCTTGTTCAAATGTAACCTCCACCTAAGGGTCGATTCAGATGCACGTATCTAACCTCCATCCTCCCAAACCTTCCACTCAGAACTCCCTGCTCCCTTCTATGCTTTATTTTTAATAGACCTTATCTTAGTGTTAAGCTACATTATTTCTTGTTCCATTGTCCAGTTCTTCCACAAGAATACTATTTCCTCTATAATAGTATCTCACAGTAGTACGAACAATGGTAACACTAAGATTCATGATAATTCTTGTGCAATAGGCACTATTATAAGTGTGTCAAATATATAGCTTGATATTATTTAAGACATCTCTTAAAATACCATTTGCAGGGACGTCCCTTATGGTTGAGGAATTAAGTCTCAGTGCTGTCACCACAACCTGAATTCAGGTACCTGAGCCACCCCACATGGCGCAGCAGACCTCTCCTGTCTCACCTGCTGCTCCCCTTAGCAGTGTATTTCAGTAGATCCATCTCTTCTGCTCTTTAGTATGTCTCTGGTAAATTCTCTAGCTCCCCAACCCCTGGCACTTCTGGCCTGCAGTCCAGTTCTTGTATGCATAAATAAAACTAAATTTTTTTTAATCACACTTGCAAACAAAGAGTCTGAAGCATTGAAAGGCCAGTGCTATTTCCCCTCAAGTCAAAGATGTAACAAATTAGCCATATTTCCTTAATCCAGAAAATCTAGTTCAGGAAACTAAGTCCTGAGCCACTATGCTTCACTGCAGGTACCAGCTAACATTTTGTTGGATGTCTAAAAATAGAACTTGCATGAAAATCATCAAAAAGGGCCATATCTTGCCTATCTATAATAGTACATGGTAAGTAATATGAAATAAATGTTTATAGTAAGTGCATTTCTAGAAATATGGTGTTCCATTCAGTTTGTGAATTATGTGACATATTGGGGCTTTATTTATTAAGGAGTGTTACAAATTATGAAATTTCTATAAATTATGTCATTTTAAAAAAGATTTATTTAGTTATGCACACAAGAGCTGGGGTACAGGCTAGAGGTGTGGAGGCTGTTGAGAGGATTCACCAGAGACAGAGTGGGGAGCAGAACAGGCAGATCTACTGAAATACATTGCTGCGGGGAGCAGTGGGAAAGATTGGAAAGGCCTTCTGCACCATGTGGGCCACCTCCCTGGCCAGAGATGGAAACTATCCTGCAGTGGCTGCAGGCAGCTTCATAGTGCTGAGACTTAACCCTTTCTACAACCAGGAGATTTATGCCATTTGTTAAAAATTTTTAGGACTTCTCTAGTCAAGCCTGGTGCAAAGTCTTAATATGGGCTGCAGGTAGACTTCAAATATCTGAAAGCTTCCAGAATGCTGAAAAATAAGTGAGTACATGTTATAAGACTATTTACTTTAATTGTCTTTACCTTAGTTCTACCAAATTCTGAAAATACTTTGTCATCATAGATTTTTATTTATAAAATGAACAGATATCACTTGAAGGGCCCTATACTCCTAACATACAATGATGTAAACTAATATTACCTCTATTAAAAATAAATAAAAAATAAAATAAAACAAAGCATACAGATATATTTTTAGATTTATAAAATTTATAAAGGGCCAGAGAAGTAAAGGATGTATGAAAAAAAGTGAATTAACAGGTTGAAACCTTTCCCATTATAACCTCACAACAGTCTATGATAATAGATGTTATTCTGATTTCATGCATTATATTCAGCAAAATTGAATAACATTAATTTCCATTCAGATAGATTGCTGAGCAAGTAAAGACAGAGGTAGTATTTCACTATAACAAAACTTGACTTAAAACCTTTTTGAATCTACAACTTTGCATCATTGTTTTTCTATTTACAGGAAGGGTAACAAAATAGAATTACTTACTTTATTCAATATTATAATAAGTCAAAGGCTGACAGGGTTTGACTTCCCTAATTGCACTGATTCATTTGTTTTTAAGGAAAATTCTCAGGACAAACAAAATATTCAACAATACATGTAATAATACACTAATTTGTATAAATAAAATTCTGTGGAGCACACAAAAAATTCCTAGTGGATGTATTTATTTTCAGTCAAACTTGTCCTGATGTAGATGACTATCAAATCTGGTTTTTAAAATTCTGGGTAGCTTAAATGTGAGTTTTAGACCTTTGGTTCACTACTTTATCAGATGATTTATTGCATATGAAACAATATTCTTTAAACACACTACCTCATTAGGTATTTGCTATAGTAAATCCATGTGTTTTAATTAATATGTTTATGTATCTTTAAAACATGTTTTTTTTTTTTGTTCCTTCCCTTTACCTGGGGTGTTTTCTGCTTATTGCTATGGTGCTAAGTTTCTTCATCTTGTTCTTTGGTGTAAGTTAAAACAATTTTTCTCTTTGGTCTAGTTCTCTACATTATTTTCCTAATAAAATTATTATGATGCTGATTTGAAAAATTTTGTTGAGCTGATAGGTTATTCTCCAAGGTGACCACCTGTATTTGATCAAGAGAGAATAATAAGCTTTTAAATACTACATTGTTTAATCTATTGGCATTTGGTTGACATTTTATTTGGAAAAGAAAGTTTTTCATGCTGACCCAGACTTTTTTATTTTTTCATTGTCTAATGTTTTTAAGAATCTAATTCTATTTTTGCTCTGAGAACAGTTTATTAAATATTCATAAGAATTGTGAATTTTAAGGGATTTGGCATAGAGTCTTGATAATAGTCAATTTCTTCCACCTATGCTATAAAATGTATTTTATTCATTTTGCTGCTCTAAATCAAGGTCACAATTCATATCTGACACTTTAATCATTTGATTCACTGTTGAGCATAGCAAAGTTTAATCAGAGAATAAATGAAGTCTATGTTTCAATACTTTAGTTCTATTATATCCTTCTAGAGCAACATTAACAATGGAGACTGAATATATACTAGAAAAATGGACATATTTTGAGCTTATAAATGAGTCCTTGTATTATTGGAATTGAATAATTTTGCTTGTTTTTTTTTAATATGGCAATCACAAAGAAAGTTACTCTTATTGAGAATTGTGGTGTATAAATGCATAGAACTTTGCTGTTTGTGACTTGATTTTTGTGTACTATTTTTCTTTACCTGTATTGAAGACTGCTCTCAAGTATCTCAAAATATTGCCAAAAGTAAACTTTTTTCCATAATGAATGTGTCCTTGGCATGATGGCACTGTGATCTGACTCTGTCTCAAGAAGCAGATTTTAAAATGTAAAGAAACTTGCTCAAGGTTAAGATGGAAATTTACTGTTAGAATTGGAAATCAACTTCATAAATTATGATTCCCCATTCAGTGTTTTTTCATTCATTCAAGTGCTTCCAGGTTTAAAATATGTTTTAATATATATTTCTGATAAATTGGTTCATTTTTTGGACAGATGATTCTTTTTTCTTTAAAAAGTTCATGCTGCACCAATATTTTCAAGTTGCAAAATCGCCTCAAATTTTCAAAATGAAGAATACTCTCTCCTCAAAATAAATTGAGTAGTATTTTTGTAATCAGAACAATATTGTGCTTGTTACTGTAAAGAATTGTAGGTAGTTTGGTGGTGGGTGTAGTGTGAAGCTTTTCCCTTAAGTCATATACAATATTGTAAACCAATGTTTCAACAATTTAGAAAAGAGAAACTATTAATTAGATTATATAATATAAAGATATGTGATATACCAGTTATAAAATACTTGCTAAATAATTGGTAATTGTTATTACTACCATGATGTGTATTTTAGGTAGTCAAGAATATTTTATAAATATAGATCACTTTTTATGTTTGGTTCTATATAGTTGTTTGTAGGAGTTAATTATACCTTAAGCCTTATGTCTCAAAGAGCTGAAAATAATGCTATATTACTTTTTCTTCACATTGCCAAAAATTTGAAAATATTATTAGTCTGATTTTACTAAAGAGGAAACAAAAACAGATACACTAGTTCCCAATGGTTACAAAATGAATTACTTGGAGAAATGGTCTGAGAGCACCGGTAATCTATATCTAATTTAGTGTACTTTGCTCTCAAGTGTGTCTAGCATAAAATTGTCATAATAGCATTTGGTGAAATGTACAGTATGTGTGAAAAGAATAAGAAAATTCTGATCTAGTAATAATCCAGATGACAATACTTACAATAATCGATAAAGAATCTAAAAGGCAAGTTTAGAGTTGTGTTGTTTATTACAACATCTGCAGAGCTTGTCTTCCTGGTAATACAATCAGGTCTGCTTCAACAATACTCATGGGCCTGTCAGCACAGCTGCTGAGACTTTGGGACACTCATTGTCGTGTTTAAGCTCCCTGTTATCCAGGGAGGATTCCTTCTCTCTCTCTTCCCTCCTCTCCGTCTTGCTCTCACTCTTACTCTCTTACTTTTCAAAGTAGCTGTTATTCCCAATTTGATATTTGCACAAGCTGAAGTTACTGCCTACTGAGATATTAATACATTCTATTTTATTGCCAACCTGTTGAAACTGAATAAACAAATATTTTCAGCTATTTTATTTTCACTCATTCATGCTGACAGCCGAGTTTATACTGGTGCATAGGATAATGTTTATTTCCTCTTTTTTTCTTCAGGGCTTTGTGTATAATGTGTTAATGCATTACACATTATTAATAAATAGCTGGTAAAGGTCACCAATGTTTACCAACAATTAAAACCTTCTGGTTAGCACCTTTGAAAAATTTATTAAAAAGTAAGTCATTTTTTTAGAACTGACTTTATTAAGCTCCACAATAGTTTCCTTTTCTTTTCTCCTTCCTTACCACTTAGAACAAGTCTACATGCAGTAATTTGTCCCCTTAGTAAATGAGAATTGAAAAGTTTACAATCGTATGTGTAGCATACAAATACAGTAGGTGCTTTAGAGAATGTTGGTAATTAAAATTTAGAAAATGTTGACATTTTTAATTTCATGAAAATATTTCTCCTAATCAGTCTCTGGAAGAAACTGGGAAAAGGACAGTCTGAGACTGTTCTGAGTGAACTATTTGAGTATCATGGCTTGAAATAAACCATGAGTGTGGAGTATGTCCAAGTTATTCATTTGTGTTCTGAGTGACAGCACTGAGATTCTCCATCATGAAAGTAAATTTTCAGGAAGCAGGTGCCTGCAACCTAGGAAATGAGGAAATACTGGGCACATACAGGTTTCAGTCAAGTCAGGGTATGGGACAAAAAAGAAGAAAGAAGGTTTTTATGTTACCTTGCTGCTGTAAATATGAAGCAGAGACTTAGAAAGCACTGAGTTCAATGCATTCCAACCAAGATCACTTACTTGCAGTTGGAAATGCCTCCGACCTTTACACTTCTTGCAAAAGCTTCCTTTGGGGAGAGAAAGCCATGAGAAATTATGATTCTTCCTGTCTCATTGACTTCATTACCCATTGTCTATGATGTCAAGATTCCTTATTCCTTTCTTAAACATTGCTATTTTTGACAGGAAAGGTAGAAACAATAGGAGTGAACTTTCATGTTCACCTATATGGATACATTCAACATTTGTAGTTTAATACAAGAACTAAACCCATATGCTCTAATGAAACCATCAGAATTGGTGTATAATGGTTGGAGTTATTGTTAGCTCCAGAGAGATTTTTTACATTTGCTCTGTCTCTCAGTCTAACACAAGAAAAGAATTTCTGAAACAAATGAGAAAGAATTCTTTGCTGGGAATTAGTTTTGATTAGTTAGCAATGTTAGAATCAAGTATGTTGCACTATTTCACTAAAAAATATTAATTGAACTTTGTAACACATTATTCTAGGTGCTAGAAACACAATAATGGACCCAAGATATGGATAAGTTCATTGAATCTCCAGCCCCAGTTTGGTGAGGGGAGACAGACAACCTTACATTAACATAAAAATAAATAAGTTATCAAGATGCTAAGTTAATGAAAGAAATTAAAGCATACACTTATCTCATTATTCAAGGTTGATCATGGTGGGAGAAATATTTAAACCTGACTGTAAGATGAAATAATATGGGAGATCTCCCTGGTGGCCTGCCAGTTAAGTCTCAGTACTATCACAAACAAAGCCCTGAGTTCCACTCCCAGCCAGGGAGCTAACCTACCTGGCATATCAGACCTCCTTGTCTCACCAACTGCTTCCCAAGCAGTGTATTTCAGTCAATCTCCTTTTCTGCTGCCCACTCTGTCTCTGGTGAATACTCTCATTCCCCACACCTCTGGACTATAACTCAATAGTAGTATGCATAAATAAATAAAAATAAGTCTTTTTTAAAAAAGAAATAATATGGGAGGTATTATATAAACCCAATTATACTCCCAGGCAATTCATATGAAATGCTATTTTAAAGCCTCCCAAACCTATTTTTAATATGTGTGTGTGCATGTATGATGTATGCATATGCATAAACATATAGACAAACATACATATATATGTATACACAGATTTTTTTTTAATGACAGATCAGAATTGTGAGACATTCCAAGTAATAGGTAATTTTGAGTCATTGTTATGTTGTGATTCCAGCCTAATAACTTCAACAGCATTACATGGAAATCTTCCTGATTACAGATTTAGAAAAATGAGAATAGTTTAAAAGGCTGCCCAGAAAGATTGGGTTTAAATGCCATGGAGGTCTATAAATGACTACACAGTATTTGAGAAAATACATTATTTTGTGATTTTTTAGGATAAAGTGGAACCATGGCAGAGAGGGAAATTTTATTCTTCACTTGATATGTATTATTTTTTTCTTCCCCCCAGAAAAAAGAACAACCACCTCCAGCAGAAAAAAAGAAAAAAAAAAAAACAACCCCCCCAAAAAAAAAACACCCAGAATTGTTTAACTTGCGCTCTTTGTACAAAATATAGAATACCTTTAAATCCTTAAGTACTGGGCCCTTACAATTTCAGTGCTGTCTTCTGGACTATTGGAGTCTTGTTGTTAACTTTTATAATTCTACGGCTCTCAGGGAAATTTCTGAACACTTTGAACAAAACACTGACACTGTGGGATTTACATTTTTTTTGTGTAATAAATGCCTTTTGGGGAAATGTGTTCAGCATTTCATTGCCTTCCTTTTGCCTTTTAAAATCATATTATTTCCATTTCATTGAGTTATGCTGTTTCCTCCATGGTGCCTCTAAAGTTAGGTGAACATCTCCCTTTTCCCTATTGGGCCTTCATGTTCTTTTTTACTAAGTTTTGGGTCTTTAAATAATGTCAGAAAAAGCATGTTTATACTCTTGATATAAATGTAAATCCCAACAGACTATGCTTAGTGATACAACTACTAATAAATTTGTAGCTCAAAGTTTCACTTTCTTCACAAATGAAATTTGGAAGTTAAAATTTAACATTCTACTGTTAAGTAAAAAAGAACACTCACTGTTAAAGTTGACGGAAAGACAAAGCTCTAAGTGAAATAGCACACATGAAAGCAGAGGGTATCTATTGCTATTTCTTGGGGTTTGTAGAGAGAGATACAAACAGATTTGGGCTGAACTCTCATTGGAACCTCACACTTCTGTTATTTCTGGTGATACTTGTGAAGCTCTCTGGTCTGAAACTTGAGCTTTTCTTTATAGACCAAGCTTTTCTTTCAGAAGGTGAAATTAACCTCATATACCTCTTCCCATCCTTCCCATATTCTGGCTGCTTTCTCCCATTTTTGACCTTACCATTCAAGTGGACCAATAGTATTAGAAGTTCTACCTAGAGCAATTAGGCAAGAAAAGATGTAATATGAATCATACTTGTGAAAAAAGAAGTGAAGCTATCATTATTTGGAAATGAAATGATAACAGACATAGAGAATCCTAAAGTATACACAGAAAAACTAACCAGGAAGATGCTCCAGTTCAGCAAAGCAACAGTCTGCATGCAAAATTAACCCACAAAAAACCTATTGTTAAAGTAAATATAGGATACAAAGAAATGGAAAGGTATTTTCTGTTCATGGATTGGAAAAAATCAACATTGTTAAAATGGTCATCCTATCCAAAGGAATTAACAGATTCAGCAGCAACCTAATAAAAATTTCAAAGGCATTTTTCCAAGAATGGAACAAATATCACTGAATTTCATATGGAAACACAAAAGACCCCAAATAGCCTAAGCTCTTTTGACTAAAAAGGGGAAAAATGGTGTGATTATACTTTCAGACTTCAAATTATACTATGAATCTATAATAATATATTAAAAATCATACTGGAACAAAAACAGGCCAATGGAATCAAATTAAGAGCCCAGAAATAAAAGCATACTTATATGGACAATTTGTGACAAAAGAGCAAAAGCTATACAAGGTAGCAAGGAAAGCCTCTTCAATAACTGGTATGAAAATATAACTGTCACATGAAAGAGTGAAAGTAGATCACTGTACACTATAATAAACTCAAGGTGGATACAAGACTTGGATATAAGACTTGAAAACATAAAATACATAGAAGAAAAAACATTATCAAAATACCTACTGGCATGAACTCCAGAAATATCTTTGCAGATTCATCCTTAGCAGCAAAATCATCAAAGGATAATATAAGTAATAGGGACTATATCAAACTAAGAAACTTCTATACAGCAAAAAGATAGTAACTAAAAAGCAGAAACACCTTATGAATGGGAGAAAAAAAAAACTTGTATACTAAATATCTGACAAGGGCTTGATACCAAAGATCTACAAAGAACTTATGCAACTCAACATCAAGAAAACAATCTAATAAAGAAAAAATAAATGGGGAGAAGAACTACAGAGGTACTTCTTCAATGAAGACACGTAGATGGTCAGCAGGCACATGAAAATAATGTTTATCAACACTTCAGGGAAATGCAAATTAAAACTACCGCACAGCAATGAGAATGGTCCATATTAAAAGTAAAGAAACAGAAAATGTTGATGGAGTATGGAGAAACATTACCTTATTACACTGTTGGTGGGAATGTAGACTGTTCAGATCTTATGGTAATCAGTATGGTGGTTTTGCAAAAGAGTAAAAATGGATCTGTCATACGATCCACAATTCCACTTTTGGGTATCTATCCAAGAAACACATAAATACTAACTTGAAAACGAATACAGCGCTTGTATACTTATTGAACACTATTCAAAATAACCAAGATATGGAAGCAATCTAAATGCCAAAACAAACAAACAAACAAACAAAAAACAAAGTAGTGGATCAGGATGTATTACACAATGGAATGCTACTCAAAAGAAACTTATGTAATTTGCAGCAGCATGAATGGAGCCAGAAGGGATTATGCTACATCAAATAAAAAAGGAGAAAGAAAAACTGGATGGTGTCACTAATATGTGGAATGCATAGTAACCTAACAAAGGGTCAGACTAAGGCAAACTTTGAAACCAAAACTTGAAAGTTGACCATAGACATGAAGAATCCAACACACAAGGGTGAGAGAATGGCAAAGGGATGAGGATGGGGGATAATGTAGGAGAGAACAATGGACTTTGGTAAAGGATTGTGGATGCGTTGGTAGAGGGAGAGCTACAGAGACCACACTCGACATAGGGAAAAGGAAAACCCTGTATAGTCAAAATATTAACATGTGCAGGCAGTGATGGTACTTCACTAATTAAAGAAGAAATACTAACCCAAAGTTGTACTCTGTGAGAATTACATTAGAAGATAGCCACAAAATGCTCATAGTAGACACCTGACTCATATTCAATCTAAACTATAAATAAACTTCTAAAGGAAATGTATTCTTTCCACAAACCTGAAAATCAGATAAAATCCATACAGACAGACTGAGGGATATAGGTCTGAACATTTTATCTCTGAACCTGTTTGTCCAAGACACTGTTGGATGTGTTTCACCAAAACATATAGTAAATCAAGGAAGAATAAGAAATAAGAGACTTATTATAGGCAAAAATAGGATAGACTAGAATAAAATACAATAATTAAGACTTTGTGATGATTAAAGCATATTTATTGAAATAAATAGAACACAGGATATATTTGAACATATTTAAAGGAAATTTAAATAATAGAAAAATTTGTGGTTGAATAATTCCTTGTAAGTGAAAGAAATGAAAAATCAAATTACTAAATTCAGGTAAACAAGAGGTTGCACAAGAAAGGAAGAAGAGAATAATTGTAGTTTTATTAAGTATATAAGCTATGAAAAAATATTTAATATATTTATATAAATCAGAAAAATGTCTTGGGTGAATGGGAAAGCTGTAGATATATAGCAGAAGCAGAAAAGATTAAGTCTCTGGTGAACAAACCCTCTCATCACCTCCCCCCACACATCTGGGCTGTATCCCAGTTCTGGTATGCATAAGAAAATATATCTTAAAAATTAAAGAAGAATAAGTAAACCATTATCTTCCCCCAATTAACATTTCTATAAAACTTTTGAGATTTGCAGATAAACTGCGACTCCATCACCCAGAACAAGCCTGCCCATTTCTTTGGTCTCTCCTTACCCTCTGTGTGTGGGGGCAGGCATTCTGATGATATCTAGGAAACTAAATAAATGTATAAATTAATAAATCAAGAGACTATTACTTAGTGAGATAGACAATTGGAGTGAGACACACAGAATCATCTTTGGAGAATGAAATGTTGCCATTGATAAGTTCTTAATAATTCTTAATGAATAAAAAAGATATGTTAGGAAAGCCTTTAAACATCTTAGTTTTCCAGAGAACACAATTATTTTTTAAGTAACAGCATATAACATTAAATTTCAGGTGTGATGCATTATCATTTAATATCTGTATATGATACCTTATATTTTCTACCAAAGGTCTCTTCTCCATTCACCACCACATAGCTGTTTACCCATTTTACTCACCCCCCATCATCCTTGTCCTCTAGTAATCACTATTCTGCTTCAGAATCTGACAGCTTGTCTTAGGAGACTATTTAAAAGACAGAGAATATATAAACATAAAATCTTATGACCATGTATGAATCAGAGTTATAGCAAGATTTCAAACAAATAAAAAATGTTCAATTATTTGCTCTCACCAAATAGCATAGAGATGATTTATAGTTAAAAACATTTTACAAAGACCAAATACAGTAAAATCTTATAAAATGATGCTTATTTTCACCTTTTAAATTATATAATTTTGACTAAGGAAAGATAAATATGTTAGGAGAATACTCATTTTTTATTGTTGAGGTTATCTAATAAGCAGACCCTAGAGACCATACACATTGGATAAATTTGCAGATGTGAAGAGAAAACCCTGTTGACAAACTTAGAAAATTCAGGATTATAGAAAAAAAATTCACTTATGATGTCTGTGGAAAATTGGGTAATTTACAAAAAAAGGGTATATACTAGGGTTCAATTTTGAATAAATATTATAGTATCATCATCAAAGGAGCAATAATTGAAATGTGTATTTGGAGACCATTAAAAACAAGTAATGAAAAATTAATTGGGTTACTAGAGTGGAATTTATGGAGAATGTAGTAATATTTGTATATAAATAGTGATATACATATAAAACATAGTGTCTTCCTTATATTTTTATCAAATACACTAGTAATATGTGTTGGATAATGAGATAGAATAGGTTCAAAAATTAACATTTTTTGTAAATTTCATACATTCATGACAATTTAAAGTTGTTGCAGTTCTCTGTATTAAACTTTATTCTCAACTTAAATTCCTTATTAATGATGTCGATGAACACTTGAAAGATATATTCCATGAACTAGCAGATGACAAAGATGAAACAGAAAAAACCAAGGAACAAGTTAGGAGCATAAACCTAGATAGTACTTGCTTATGAGGAACTGGTTGTATTAGAGAAAATCAAAGCATTTTAGTGTATACAGAGCCTTACTAAGGGTCATCTTTCAGTGTGGCTGTTCAGATATAGCAACACAAGTCTGAACTGGTCAGACTAATGTACAGAAAGCACTGTGTTCAGCTTTAGGAATTATAATTTAGAAAATATCTTGACAAAACTGGTAAGAAGAAGTTAAATTTTCCAAAAAGAAGGGGGGGGAAAAAAAAATAAAAAGAAGTACAATTTAAAGAATAACAATTTAAATTGATAATAAATATTACATGGATACTAAATATATGTGGTACTTAGCTTGCTTAGAGTACAGCCAGAGCAATGGATAGGTGCTCTGGGAGAAAGCTTTTGACATACTATGTTTAAAACATGTAGCAATTGGATTATTGGTTTCTAAGTACTCAAAAACTCAAATTCACTTCACTTTTAGAAGCCTCTTTCTACATACCATGGAATTTATAATCAATCAATAAATTATTTATAGTTTTAATGTTCCTTTTCTCTTATTGAGGTACCTTGGTTTACAAAACTATATATATGATTCAGAGGTCTCAGTTCACAGCTTCTCAGATTGTATGTTATCACACCACACCCACGAGCAAGCACACATGCTCCTTTACCTAGACCAAGAGCTTTTTATGTTCTTGGACTTGGTGATTAAACAAATAAATTTAGATAGTTTACATTATATTTTCTGTAGTTACCACTCTATAAATTCTAAATGGAATGCAGTTCTAATCATTCATGGAAACAAGCATCCAAGCAGACATAATGGCACACTAAGCTTGTATTTGTATTTGCATATAAATACTACTGCATTCTCCATAGCTGCAGTCCAGGACTATTACTAAGAAAATGATGATAATTTGTCATCACTTGTTTTTAATGGACCCAAAATAATCAAAATTTCCAATTAATAATTAATAATCTTGCTTTCAGATTCTATAATACATTTTGTTTTCAGCATTTATTTCTGCATCCTTTGACTTGTCCTTTCTGGATGAGATTTTATTGTTGATTACAATGATATGGGATTATTACTAGACTGATTACAAAATGAAATTCTATATCATTGTCTCAGAACCTATGAAGTTTGCTATATAATATGATGTACTATCATACAATATTCTTGAGGCATAGAAGATGCCAGCATCTTATCAAACATGTTAAACTATTTAAAGATATCTACCTATATAAGTAGATATCTGAACATACTTATTTGGAGATACTCAATTAGAAAATATATTAGTTACAAATAAATAAGTTAAGGAAACAAATAGAAATCACAATTTTACAAAAAATTAACATGTATGTCCTAGTAATGTCCTAATGAATGGGTTCTTAAATTTGTGAACTATTTTTACTGACTACTGAAGCAGTTCTTATGAAAAATAATATTAATGTTGCTTTTCACAGAACTACATATTTTGAATTACCAAATGTATTAACTGACTGCTATTTGATATACTTAGCATGTTTTCTCCAAACAATTCCTTATCTGGAAAAGAACAGAAGTTATTTTATTTTGACCAATTTTCTTGTCTGAGAAATTTTTTAATTGGGGGGAGGATTGACCAAAAATTATTTACTCAACAAGTACTTATTGATCATCTTATATGTTACATACACTGCTCTAAGTTCTAAGAATATATTAAGAAGGTAAGGTGATAAAAATAACTTAGTGCAGGAAGTTAGAAATGTGTACATAATTTGTAAATTATATATAAATAAATTGTAAATGAATTATATAGAAATAAATATACAAATAAATTGTAATGTGTGAATCAATTATACATTGGAAAATAATACATGGCATGGTAAAAAAATAAAGCATTGAGAATCTATGAAAAGCTAAAGTATAAGAGATGAAGGTCTCAGTGGGAAGATAACAGAGCCAATATTCAAAGATGGTGAAAAAACAGGCCTTGGAAGTCTTTAAGTAAAGTATTCCAGGAAGATGAAACAGTCAGTGAAAACAATTTGAAGGGAAGTGCTCAAGAACATGGAAGGGACATGTTCAAGAAACAGCAAAGTAAATAGAAGCACCAAAGCAGAAAGATAGTGAGGTGGGAAAGCACGATCACACTTGACCCTCTAGAACATTGTAAGGATCTCAGCTCTTACCTTGAACAAGTAGGAGTGTCACTGGAGAGTTTTGAACAGAATAACAGACTCATTTAGATGGCGATGTTGCTTATTGAAAATAGTCTGTCATAGATAAGAGTAAATGCAGGGACACCAGCTAGGTGATTTTGCAATAATCTAGGAAAGAGATGACTAGGGCTTGAACAAGGATGAGTGTAGTGGATGTGTTAAGAATGTATGTCTGGTCTTAAATAAAAAAGCAATAGGATTTGTAGATAGATCAAACTTGAGGTCTGAGAAAAATAAAATAAGAATGATTTCAAGATTTTGGTACTAAGAAAAAAAAAATTTTTTTTTTTTACAGATTTATTTACTTGTGCATACAGAACTGGGGTACAGGCCAGAGGGCCAGGGGCAGTGAGAGGCTTCACCAGAGACAGAGTGGGGAGTGGAACAGGCAGATCGACAAAGTACACTGCTGAGGAGAGCAGCGGGC
>NW_004567113.1:4480687-4507063 GCF_000260355.1 Condylura cristata
ACACTGCTGAGGAGAGCAGCGGGCGGGTCAGGAGAGGTCTGCCACGCCATGTGGTCACCTCCTGGGCAGGCGGGAATCAAACTCATACTGAAGTGGCTTTAGCTTCTCAATGCTGTGCTTTAACCCACTGCGTCACCAGGGAGGCCTTGGTACTAAGAAATTTTTAAAAATGGAGTTTATAGTAACTGGGAAACAAAAGATGAAAGATGGAATGACTGAATTGAATATCAGAAGTTTGATATACCTATATTAAACAGATGATGAGTAGATATCAAATTAGGTAAATAATTTTGTCCATTGACATCTTTCAGTGGTGCTCACAGCATACCTGACTTAAATGATGTGTTGTTTGGTACAAACAATAACAATGCCAAAAAAAAAAAAATTCTGAAACCCTGAATGCAGTTTCTTATTTCATATTTTATTACCAGAAAGTATATAAAATATTGTAGACAGTTATATAGAGTGCATGGTGGGTAAAGGAGATTTGGGCCAGATTTATTACCAAAGAGTACACAAAATCTTGTGGTCAGTTCTAAGGAGTTTATGGTTGAAAAATAAATTTGGGTCATATATTATTATGCCTAATATCTGAGGCAATTTCTACATATTAACTAGCATCTGGTCTGACAAATTTAATTAGCTCCTCTAATGTAGAAAGGGAATTTGTTTAAATTTCACATACTTTTTTTTTTTTACTCAAAGTCCTAAGTGGAGAAACAAGAAAATGATCATCTCTTGCTAGAATTACACAAATGTGTCTCTGTATGTGTTAATATGGTGAAGGAGAATATTGATATTCTACACTGAAAAGCTGATAAACTGTGCTTCACAGCTTATGAGCAATGTTTCACTTGACTATAATCCATTAGTTTTCTGTAGGCTAAATATTTTATATCCAGAATAAAATACCAAAAAAAAAAGTATTAAATACAATAAGTTTCTGACAGTGATATAATTTGAGCTGGAAACTTTCCATCACATTTACATACTGCTGAGCCTATGGGCACTGAAGCTTAACACACAGGTGAGAATTGGCAAAACACAACTACAGCACATTTGTAGTTTTACTGTCAGTGTAAAGGGAAGCAGTGAGCATCTGATCTTTCCAAGGCAATTCTTTATCTATTTAAAATTGAGCTTTGCATTTTTCATGCTACACAACCATTATTTTTTGTACAGGTTGAATACCTGAAACCTGGGGGTATAAATTATATGCATTCATTGAGCTTATTCAAGTATATTGATTCTGAGCTCTCTTTATTTAGTTTACATATTTTAGCTGATGTTTTGCCCATATAAAGGTGAGTTACATATTATGTGATATATTTTGGAAGTTTTACCTGATAATTTTTCAGAATCACGATTAAGCCTGTTGGCTAGTTAGTGGGAATCTCAGACAAATCCAAGCCTAATTCCATCACACTTTTAAACCCAAAAAATATAAGATTAAACCTAATAGGTTATCATGGACTGTTAAATAGCCAAAATGCATGACTTTGAAATCATTCATGATTAAGAGGTATATTTTTATAAAATGCACAAAATTTGTAACTAAATCTATCAAGGAAACAAAGAATTCAGAATTGATCACCCTAGACTAATTGATTGACTATATTATATTGTATTATTCAGGCATGAACTGTGCAATCTGGTCCATTTGCATATATGGCTTACACACACTGTACTTAGCATATCCTTGAGTTATTCCATATTTACAGAATTGATAATCAAGTTGATTTTGCTTATTTGTCATCCTTATATTTTAAACTTAAAGATTGTAATCATTCAATAAAGCTTACCTGTCTTCATATATTTCATTTTACCTATTTCCTTTTCTTCTTTCTTTTCTATTTTGTTATCTTTCTTTTTTAGCATTATGCTAGATTGAGATGACTATAGCATTTTAAGAGCATATCCAATTTAGGAGTCAAGATACATGTAATCTGATGTAATATTTAAAAAATATATATATAAAAATCCATGATGAACATAATCTCAGAATTTTAAGTAAGAATGGGATTTGTCAATACCTGAAGAGAGGAAAACAGCAGTGCTGATCCTTTCTCTATATAGTAATAACAGATCTTCCAGCATACCTACTTCCTTAACTTATGTTCCTGAGACAAATGTTAAATTTGACTATCCCTAGGCCTAGCCCTGTTTTGTCTTCCCTGCCTTGATTCCCAGTCTACTAGACAAAATGTATAAACCAAGTATATTTATACATCCATTGATCTAAATACAGCGAGGCTAAGATAATTTAAACTAGTTTTGAAAAGTATTGAGAACTATTATATTTACAGACAAGCTATTTTTACCAACTACTTTTTAAGACAGTGAATAAAATGTACCATCATAAATGTGAGAAAATATAAAAATGTCCAGTCTCTTGAAGAATATTCTACAAGGACTTAAGTTATTTTGTATGGATTCACTGGCCTGAATTTATTGCTGTCAAATAATTTTGTTATTGCAGTTGGAAAGAAAAATTAAAAATAAGGTTTGAAGCTGACTTTATAAATTTAATTTACCAATGATTTTCAGTTAAAGGGGAGAAATAAACACAAACTTACGAATCAGGTATAGAAGGTATAGAACTTGACTTAGTCACATACAATCTAGAAAGATTGATAGGCAAAAGTTATAATATTAAGAAGCAACCTTATGTGGGATTGGAGAAATTATTATAAGTGTTTAATAAGGAAGAATACAATTTAGATAAGAGAACTAGGGAAGATTTCATAGCATGCAATAATTGAGATGGACTTGAAAAAATGAATAGCCACAGGATAAAGATAGAAGGTAGTGTGAAGAGTGTATTCCTGATGTAGGTTAAGAAAATATATGTAGGGACATTGAGTATGATAAGAGAAAACCAGTAACTTAGTTTAATAGGAATATGGGGCATGTGAAAGGGAAAAGAAAATACCTAGATGAATGCTTAGCACAGAATAGGTGATCAATAAATATTATTTGAAAGAAAATAATGACTGAGTAAATGAAGACTGAAAGGAAGCATACTGCAAAAGTGTAGAGACATTTAAAGGCTGGGATAAACAATTTACACTTGAGATAAAGTAGACTTTTTGAGCAAAGATAGATCACCATCGCAACTATGCTGGGAAAAATGAATTGGTGGGAGGGGCCCAATCAGTTAATTATTTCTATAGTTGAGAAGGGTAGTAATGGTGACATGAACTACAAAATTAGAAGCATGAGGGGACAGGCGGGGATAAATGAGAGAGAAGCTGCAGAGGCAGGAATGATAGTTAAAGCAATTAATTGGCTCTAGTAAGAAAAATGAAAGCAATGAAAATAACTTCTCAGTTTCTAGCCTAGATGAAAGGGAGGGCATGGTACTTTTAACAGGTATAATGCAAGATAAACATCAACCTACAAAGGAGGATAATTAGTTTGATGTTAGATATAGGGTTGGGAGGACACTGACTAGGCCTCCAGGTGGTGATGTGTAGCAAGCAGATAAGTGTTGTCTTATTCCTAAAAACGTAAATGCTATCACAGAAAGAAGAGAAAATTTCCAGGTGATGTGTCCCTCACTTTCTGATTAATTGAATGTAAAGAGTTAAGAGAGTGAAGGTTTGTTCTTGAGTATTGAAACATTCAATAATCATGAATCAATTAAGATGATAAAAAATTAAATTACTTGTAAGTAATATCTAAAGACTTTGGATAGAAGGCAATCAAATAAATGTAGAGACTTGCTTGGACTAAATTTTAGCCTAGGCCAGAGGTTCTCAGACTCCAGTTTTATCACAATAATACTACAGCTTGTTTCACATTTTCCTAGTCCCATCCAGGAGTCTCTAGTCAGAGTTCTGGCATATACTCTAAAATTGGCATTTCTCACAGTCCTAAGGTGGTTTGACATTGCTGATCTAGGGATTACATTGGGGATCACTGGCTTAGGACAAATACATTTAAATAATGTCCAGAAGGCTGATCCTCATAAGAAAAATCTTTGAAGAAGGCCCCCCCTGGTGGCACAACTGGTTAAAGCACAACACTATGAAGCAATCCGCAGCCACTGCAGCACCTTGGGCGGGGAGGTGACCCACATGGCTGTAGACCTCTCCTGACTCAGCCAGTGCTCCTCTCTGCAGTGTATTACAGTCTGCCTGTTCTGCTCCCCATGCTGGTTGATCTTCCTGCTCCCTGCACATCTACCTGCACACCAGTTCTTGTATGCATAAATAAATAAATCTTTTAAAAAAGAAAATCTTGAATAGATTTCCTCAGAAATACTTGGATTGTTTATTAAAAAATTAATGATTGATGTCTCACCACAAAGCCAATAAATTATGTGTTTGGAGTTTAGGATTAAGCATTTTGTGCAGCCCCTCCCGGTAATTTCTGAAGTTTTAGAACTGTTCAAATTGTGATGTGTGTGTGATGTGAATTTTAATGAGCTTGGGAAGAAATTAGAATCTCAACTCATATATCTGTAGAGTAAGGAGCAAGTGACTTGGAGTTAAGTTTGTAGGCTGTAGTCATAAGTCTTGATATTAATTGTGTGACCCTGGGTAAATCACTTATCGTTTTTTGGTATATTTTTTTCTCATATATAAAAAATGATTAAACTGAGAAAGCACCACATTTCCTATTAACCGTGACAGTGATTAATTCTGGAAATAGCAATGGCTTAGTGGTCAGA
Organism: Condylura cristata; assembly: GCF_000260355.1. Classification (NCBI taxonomy): domain Eukaryota; kingdom Metazoa; phylum Chordata; class Mammalia; order Eulipotyphla; family Talpidae; genus Condylura; species Condylura cristata. Next base: position 4,485,363 of record NW_004567113.1, read on the forward strand.
AATAAACATTCACAGAGGGACATTTGTCAACTGGGAACATCATATTAACATGAATATTTTTTTCCTTGTTGAACTATATAATTCTCTTCTATATAGTTGTACCTCTTAAAAAGTTGGTTTTGAATAAAGCTTCATTTTACTTATTTGTGATATTTACTTCCATTGAGGTAACACTGTGTATATTTTACAACACTGTATGTGATTTAGGGGTATTTTGGTCTACACCTCCTCAGGTGTATATTACCATTATATGTTCTCCCCAGAAACACCTATAATCTTCCACCATAGACCATAGTTTCTCTTCCCCATTTCTGTTCCCCGCTATCACCCTTTATAGCTGAGGCTTTAGTAGCCTCAATTATGTAATTATATTTGTAGAGCTAGTTTTGGGTTTGTTTTATTTGTTTCTTTGTTTTATTTCTTTATATTTTCACATTTGAATGGAATCCTCCGGTATTTGCCTGTCTTCTTCTGATATATTTCACTAAATGTATATGATCCATCTCACACTCATTAAGATGACCCCTAATCAGAATGAGCAATGGTAAGGATGTGGAGAAATGTGAATCTTTATGTACTCTGAGTGGGAATGTAAAATAGTGTATCCTCCATGGAAAACAGTCAGTAAATAAGTAAGTAAATAAATAATAAATTCTGTATGCTTCCAATGACACATGGTATATGAAATAGTTAAAACTCATAAAGACAGAAAGCATAATGGTGGTGTTCATGGGTTGAAGAGGAAAGAATGAGCAGTTTTTGTTAATAGGTAAGAAGTTTTAGTTTTCTGAGATGAGAGGAGCTCTGGAGGTGGATTATTGTACAACAATGTGAGTGAACATTATATGCCACAAAACTGTACAACAAAAATAGTGAAGGTAACAAATATTGTTAAGTATATTTCATCAATTAAATCAATAAAATTTATTTTTAATAGAAAATTTATATATGATATCAACTATGGAAACAATATGTTTGGATTATATAATAGCGAGATGTAATGATATAACGAAGGAAACTCTGCCTTTATATATGAAGTTATTTTTCACTTGGATTTCAGTATGCTTTATTATATGCAGTAGAAGAAATGAAGGAAAAATTGAAGACTGTTGATTTCCTACCAAACATAGTTTTATGTTGCTATATATTTATTGTCCCCAAAATACTATCACAGAAGTAGTAAATGCTTATAATATTATGTCCCAGGATGAACTGGTGCCAGTTGGCAGAGACTGAAAGGGTATTTGCAATATATATTGATTTAATATAAGGAAAATAATGGAGTTATGGCAATTTAACAAGAAAGGAGTAATTTGTAATCAGAAACTTTGGTGACTAAAATGACAAATAATCTGAGAAATGTAAAAGCAGAGAATGCACTCATAATCATGGCATTCATATACTTGGCAGGAGCATTGAAGTAGAACAGTTAGGAAGAAGAAAATCACAGAGAAGTGAACACGCAAATCAATAAGATCCTTTGAAGATATGAAGGGTAAGCAGGGTTTCAGGCCCATGAATGCATATGAAACCTTTATAGGATCCCAGTTCTCCTACTAAGAAAAGAAGAGTTTCATAAGTAACTAAAACTTTATAGTATGTGTTAAAAAGTCTACAGCTTAATATATGGAAATTGTTATATAGGCACAAAATCCCAGTATCTCAGACAATGTCCATAGGATTCCTCATATATTTCTTTTCTTAATTTCTCTAGCTATAACTTCTAATATTGTATGTGATGAATAGTAGTGGTGTAAGTGCACATCTTTGTCTTATAACAGAGCTTAATGGAATATCTTTTAGTATATCACCATTATGTCAATTGTGGAGGCTTATTACATATGGAATTATGTCAATTGTGGAGGCTTATTACATATGGCTTTTATTATGTGAAGTATTATCCATTGATCACTATTTTACAGTAATCATAAATGGATGTTAAATATTTTCAAGTACTTTCTTGGCATGCATTGACATGATTATGTGATTTTTATCTTTTGTTGATGTGGCAAACCACTGACTGATTTTAAAATGTTAAACTATCCTTGAATCATTGTAATTAATCTTATTTGACCTTGGTGTATGATCCTTTAGATTATAAATTTTATTTTCCAAGAGTTGTTGAGGATTCTTCCATCTATGCTCATCAGGGAAATTGGTCTACAGTTTTCTTTTTCTTGTGGTGCTTTATCTGGTTTGATATTAAAGTAATTCTGGCACCATGCAATGTGTTTGCAGGTATTCCCTCCTCACTTTTTTAGAAGTGTTTGAGAAGGATAGGTATTAGCTCATCTTAGCAGGTTTGGTAGCACTCACTATTGCTACTTTTTGGTTAAGTTCAAGTTATTTATTTATGTATTGTTTTAGATTCATTCTGAATGGTTGCATATTTCTAAGAATTTGCCCATTTCTTCTAGGTTTGCCAGCTTACTCGGATACAAATACTTAAAAAATATGTCTTATGATCCTATGAATTTTTAAGATGTCTACATTAACATTATATCTTTGATATTTGATTGCATTTATTAACACTTTGTTATTTCTTCTTTGTTATACTAGCTGGAGTTTTCTCTCTTTTGTCTATGTTTTCAAAGAGTGGGTTGCATTCATCTTTTGGACTGCATTTTTAGAAAAAAATGTAAAATTATTGTTTTTAGTTTATATGATAATATATACATAGAAATCCCTAAAGTCTTCTTTAAAACACTAGTTAAAATAATAGTCACTTCAGCACTGGCAGTTTACAAAATACCAAACTCCTGAATCTTACCGTAGATTACATCTACCAGAGGGGAGGGGAGAGCAATGTGCTGAGGAGGCACGAAGGTACTATGGCAGAGCACAATGGGTGACTTGGTGGCAGTATTGTACATTCACACAACATGAAGATTGTGATCTTGTACTTCTAAATCATATACAACTTTGAGCAAATGTTATTACAATAAAAATAGAAAGAAAAATTCTATTGAAATATTTTGAAAAATTTGTAAACATTTACTACTAGAGAACTAAGTTTTACAAATACTTACAGTATTCTTATTTTTTTTGGTTTAATATTTTTTAAAGATGTATTCATTTATGCATATAAGAACTGGGATATAGGTGAGAGGTGGCTGGCAGGGAGGTGGGGAGTGAGAAGATTCACCAGAGACAGAGTGGGGAACAGCACAGGCAGACTGACTGAACTATACTGCTGAAGGGAGCAGCAGGTGAGACAGAGAGATCTTCTGTGCCATGTGGGTCACCTCCCTGGCTGGGAATCAAACTCTTGTTGCAGTGGCTGCAGATGGTTTGGTAGCACTCTGTCTTTAACCCCTATGCTACCAGGGAGGCCCCAAGAAGACAGCGATATTCTTAAAAGGAAGATTACATTGGACAGTTTAGCAGCATATTTACAAAACCTTTTAGAGTTTCCTTTTTTTTTTTTTTTCAGATTAAATGTTGTTCTGTGCATTTAATGCTCTCACCCTCTCTGCTACTGTGCAAAATAAGTGACTTTAAAGTATATACTTGGGCATGCATATTTATATTGGGACCTGACCATCTTGTGTTTGCCAGTATACCTACTTGACTGATGTGGAAATGCACAGGTAGATTTGGATGGAAATAAAATTGATATGTTAAAGGTAGTGCAACATAAAGGATAAAGTATAGCTACTATTTTTTTTTAAATAGGCATAAAATTGATGATAAAATCAATAGGAAAAGGAGTAAAACAAATAATTTAGCAATATGTAAATGATGTACAAAAGCCAATACTTATCTGACAAAATGTTCAACTTATTCACAATCAGAAAAACTGAAAATAAACTAACAATTTCCATTTCTCATTTTGATAAACAAGAAGAAATGAAATTGTAAAGTATTTAATGCTGGTTACTTTTGCAAGACAGTGGTGAAGCAAGCAGGACTCTGAATAAGCTGAAACAATTACCTTTAAAAATATTTGTTGGATAAAGAAATTTGTGAATATAATGAGGAAAGGATGGAACAAAGATGTGCTTATTCATTCATTTTATCCGACTATTTTAATAATAAAGTTGGAGTTTCTTTGTAGAATGTTTTGGCTTGAGCACAACAATATACATTAGACCAGGATTGATGACTGAGGTTTTTAATTCCTACTAGAGTTCTGGGAGTCATGATTCTTTCAAAAGCTATAAGACAATTTGAAATTAAAGACCAAAGACTATTGAACATTAGAAGAATTCTCAGAATTCATCTATTTCATTTCCACAATTTTAAATATATAGAAGAAAGCTGAGATCCAGAGTAACTATCTTTTTTCTAATCCAAAAAATTCCATTCACATGTTTTTTAAAGATTTATTTATTTATGCATATATGAACTGGGGTTTAGGCCAGAGGTGTGGGATAAAAGGATTCACAATAGAGAGAGTGGGGAACAGAACAGGCTGGTCGAGTGAGATTCACTACTGAGGGGAGCAGCGGATGAGACAGGAGAGGTCTGCTGTGCTATGTAGGTCGCCTCCCTGGCTGGGGATGGAACTCATGCTGCAGAGGCTGACAATAGTGACAATAGTTTCTTAGTGCTGCACTCAAACATTTTTGTTTATTATTTTCATATTTTTTTTGCTTATTTAAACTACATAATAAATATCCACTTAGCGAGTTTAGGTGACACGTGGCCCAGTAGGCATCTTTAATCCATAGTCATAGACCCTGCTACCTACTGCGTCACTGTACTGCCGTGCTGTGATGGCTAATTTATGTGTCAACATGACTGGTCTAGAAAGCTGGTTAAATATTACTTCTGGTTGTGTCTGTGACTGTATTTCTAGGAGGTGTGCATCTAATTGGTCATTAAAGGAGATTGTCCTCTCTACTGTGGGTGGGCCTTATTGAATCTGTGCAGTGAAGAGAGAGTTAAATTCTCCACTCCCAGGATCCTCATGGGGTTTAACATCATTTGCTCCCCTGGGGTCCCGGTTATAGGGTTATGGGTATTATCTCTGTGCCTAGAGTTCCTGTTTGTCAGCTAAATGTAGAGTCATGCAGGGGGGGTCTCTCACCAGGAGCAAAGTCCCATCTGAGGAACATACTGGGAAAGCAGTTTCTGCTGAACACAGCAGGCAGATATTAGGATAGAGACGATATGCTTAGACTGGCAGGAATAATGAAGCCTCCAGGTGATAGCCCCTGGTCACTGTGCCTGCCTTACATCCCTAGTCCCATCACCCACAGGTCCACACCATGTATGTGTGCCCCACTTTTGTACTCAGTGCTAAATACCAGGCTGCCTTTACTTCCTGTGTAGCCCCATCCAAAGGCAGCGTGCCCCTGTGCACTCTGACATTTCCCTCCTCCCATACTGCTCCCCACACTGCTGCCTGGTGAGGCAACACAAAAAAATAATTTGCTGTTTTTTTTTTTTTTCTGCATAGACTGTGTTCTGTTCATCTCCATCCTTTTGTTCAGGCTGTCTCCTCTCTCTCCTTATTTAGAGCTCTTTTTTCATAATTAAATTCTACTTATTTTAAGTTTTAACATGACTTCATCAGGGCGTGCTTTACTCCCCTGTCCTGTCTCAGGCTATGCCAGCCTCCCTTTCTCTGTGTTCTCATATCTGGACCACCTCTCTGCCAGTTAGCTACTCATTTTTTTTTCTGCCCCACCCCTTTTGTATTAACCAATCTCTGCATCCTCTGTGTCTAACAATTTCTGGTACTCAGCAGGCATTGAATAAATGTTTGTTGATTAAAGCAATGAATGAATAAGTAGATGAATTGGAATCAAATGTAGCTAATTAGAAGAAGAATTGGAGCAGGTCTGGTTTTCATCATAGATTAAATTTCTATTTTTTAAAACGCACATACTCTGTTCATGGTGGATTAGTAGTGTCATTTGTATATATTTATATATACTTACATATATATGACACCACTTCACTATTTTCATTTTAATTTATAAATTGCTATGTGGATGTATCTTTATAGGGATCTATCTAGAAAAAAATACATATAGTTTGATTTTTGTGCTATTGAGACATTATATAGTGTAACTCAGGTTAAAATCTTTATGACTGCCTAAGAAGGATATATCTTTCTAACAAAGATGAAAATTGATTTCAAACATGCATAGTGATTATTAGAAATAAAAAAGTAAAGTATCAATAAAAATCCCTAAGATGCATTGGTAGGCCTCTTGCAATGTTGTCTGCATGTACATTTGCTCACTGGGTTAGTTATTTTCTTTCACTATGTGGTGAAACAGACCTAAGTCTCCAATTCCTAGAAAACACAAAACATGCTGAGGGGATGTGAGCTCCAAGCTTCTGGGTGAAGTGCAAAAGTGAATCATATATTGAATGATTTGGCAAAAGGGCAAAGGTAGCAAATTCATGGTATCTCCAATCCATTGCCGTGGCAGGTCCAGTACTCGTGGCATTTTCATAGACCTAAGGCCGTTTGGTATTTTATCTTTTTTTTCCTCAAGGGGTGCTCAGTTTGATGATTTATAGCTGTAATAAGAATGGCAGCTCTCCCTGGTGTCACAATGAGTTAAAGCGCAGCATTGTGAAGCTTTCTGAATCTGCTTCAGTTGAGTTTGATCCAGGCCAGGGAGGTGACCCACATGGCCTAACAGACCTCTCCTGACCTGCCCGCTGCTCTCCTCAGCAGTGTACTTTGTCAATCTGCCTGTTCTGCTCCCCACTCTGTCTCAGTGAAGCCTCTCACTGCCTCTGCCCCTCTGGCCTGTACCTCAGTTCTGTATGCATAAATAAATAATATTTTTAAAAGAATGTATCCCCAATTTAAGGTCATGTACTTAGTCAGTATATTGCCAAGTCATTGAAATTCAAGTAACCTCTCACTTCTCTATGTAGATGGCTCTTGAACTATTGTCTAAGTGGGCATTTTACTCAAAGCCAAATGACACTACAGAGCTCCAAGAGGAAATGGGATGGAGCAAGTGTGGCTCATGAGTTGTAAACTATGATGCAAATTTTTTTTACTAGCAGCCTTTTTATTTATTTATTTTTTTGATATAAATTTCTTCTCACTTCATCTTTAAACCCAGTACACATTTCAGTTACTATTCTTCATTACCTGAAACAATACCTTCACAGCTCTCAGTTGCCAGACAGGCTGCTCTTAGCCTGCCCTCTACCTGAACAGTTAGTGCAGTTCTGCAATATGCTCACCTCTCCTGTCCCATCTAAACTTCAACAATTTACCAACAAGTTTGTTTAAGATCTAAAACCAATATTGGTCCTATATCTCTAAGTACCCATCATGAAAAATCCAAGGTTCCTGGTTATGCCTCCTGGATGTGGAGCTGTGTATCCCGAGAAATTGCCTGTCTTTTATCACAAACCTCACAATCCACTCCAGGCAGCCACTCCCATTACTGAGTGTTTTCTTTCAGCAAAGATCCTTTAAAAAATGTCCTATTTTTCTCATCACCACCATTTCTCATCTCATTTTCTCTCCAATCTAATTGTAATTTCTTCTCTTTCATTCTACCAGATCTATTCTTATGAAGATCAACAGTGTCTACTGATTATCAAATTACTCATTAATTCTCAGTCTTCATCATATTCTCCTTTGACTATCCATAGTATATCTTCCATACTTTTCTAATAATTTTTTCATTCTCAATAAATTGTAAATTCATCTTGCAACTGTTTAGGGTAAAAACATTGAATGCATCTTTAGTTACTCTTTTTAGTAAACTGTATACAAACTTTTAGAAAATTTTCTCAGATTCACTTTCAAAATACATTCAACTAAATCACCTCTCACCACTGCCTCCATAACCTCTCTGGCTCATCGCCTCTCCTCCCTTGGATTATTTCAGTGCACACCTCACCATTCTCCCTATTGCCAGCCTTCAACCCCATTTTCCTACTTATTGCACAGCAGGAAGAGGAGCAGAGCTGTAAAAATTAGGTCAGATCTTGTAACTCTTCTGCTCACAATCCTCCTTCAGTGTCCCATTTCAGAGAAAAATCTAAAGCCATATAAATTGTTCACAGATTATATAAGTGATTTTCAATTTTCTACTGTGAATCAGAATGACCTGAAGGATTTAAGATCTTCAGATACTTTCCATAGCATGCTTGATAATACACCCTGACCTTGTACCACACTTTACTGGGACTTACGGTTGTAGGCCTTGAATATTGATTGAATTCCTCTTCCAATAACACTGATTGAATTCCTCTTCCAATAACACCGCTCACTTTCTATTGCCATAGTATCCATCACAATTTATAATCCCTTTGAACTTTGTAGTTTGAAGTATCATTTACTTACTAACATTTGACACACTAACTAGGTCAGGAGTTCTACAATCAATTCAAAATTTTATGTACTTTTCTAAGGAAGAGGTTCTAGGGTAATTTGCTCTTTACCATCTGAGTTAGGGTAGGTTCTCAAGAAATGAGCATTGCCTCATAGTAATCAGAAAATTCTCTATTTCATTGCTACCATAGGTTCTCCATTCCTACTCAGACATCACTGTGACATAGATGGTTCTCTATCTTCCCAGAAATTATCTGTCTTGTGGCCAAGTCCAGTATGAGATAATATGCTAGATTAAATACCATTAATGTTCTAATGCTATTAGCAAAGTCATAGGTTCCCAAGAAGGACTGGGGTTCTGTCAGGCATTATTTACAATGGTGTCATCTCAGAGTGTTGCTGATTCGTCACCAAGGCCACCAATCACTTTCCCCAGTTTCCACATTCCCACTTCTAGTTGTTGCTTCTTTTTTCAATACAGCAAACATATGATAGACCAAATATAAGTTATGTCACATTATGCTTCTGTTTAAAGCCTTCCTCAGTTTCATATCTCACACAAAGTAAAAGCCCTCTTAGAATATTCTACTCAGTGCATCTGCCTTTAGTATGGATGTGGTGGGACTCTCCTTAGAATGAGATTCACATTCAGAAGGACTGAGGTAGGGACTTAGAGCCTGAATTCCTAAAGTGCCCTCATGTGCCACTGATGCTCCAGCTCACCAGACTGTACTGTATGCAGCAAGAGCTGTATGATAAGCTACCCCCAACCTGGCTTCTTCTGTGTTCTTGATGCACTTCTGATATTGTCCCTCACATCTCAAACTACATTGCCTTCCTCTTATAACAGCCAGACACATTTCCACTTCACAGTTTTCATATGGACAAATCCTTTGTCTGCAAGCACTTTATTCAGAATATCCCTCTCCTTCTTCTCCTCCCTTTTCCTCTCTCGCCCTGGTTCAAATGTTTACTCCAGTTTTTCTTTCTCAGTGAAGTCTTCCCTGACAACATACCTTAAAAGGTAGACCCTCTCTTTCAGTTTCCCTTCTTCCTTTCCTACTCCATTTTTGTCTTAACATTTATCACTGCTAAAATACAATATTTATTGTGTCACTTTTCTATTAGAATATAAAACCTATGAAGTCATTTTGTTTTTATTTCTATTCACTCCATCAGCTTAAATAGTGAATAATACATAGACATGTTCAATAAATAATTGTTAAAAGAAGGCATAATATATTTAGCCATATTCTTCAAATCACACTTTTCTGGGCAAGGGAAGACAGAAACACATTTGTTCTAGTTTACTCAGGCTAATTTGGTACAGGTGAATGTCTCCTAGGAATAGCAAGGCAGAACTCATTTACTTAATCCTAATTTATGCAGGTTTCTTTGGTTAGAGCATAATGCAGATGGTAGGAGGAATCAGGATCTCTTCCCAAGTAGAGAAATTTAATGAGACTAGTATCTCAGCTCAATTAAGAAGAAACATAACCTGAGCCATTAATGGGATCTATTTAAAGTTATAATTAGATTGTGAGAGTTGTTTTTCATAGTGACACAGGCTCTACGGGAAGTCAGTTACTATACATATGAGTTCTTGTCAAAGGCACTATAGAACAAGCTTCACCTTTTGTGGAATATTGACCTCAAAGACCTTGAGGTTTTGTCTGTCAACATGAATTAAAACCCAATTGCAGAAAACAATGGCATAGAACAGCAAGCTTCTGTGTGCATTGTGATAGACTAGTTACTTGAGGAGGAATCCAAGACCACATTCTCATCTGACAGTTCTCAATCTCATGAACTCCCAATAAGCTTCACTAGGTGAGAAAGTTGCTGTTTATTTGTTGGTTGTTTTGCACTTTAGTAAAAGCTGGCCACAGCTTTGTGAACTGAACCAAGATTCATTTTATTAATTATTTTTCTCTGTTAATCAATTTTCAACCATTTGGTTCAAAGGAATGAATACTACAAGCAAAGTTCACTTTAATGTCTTCCTCTATGAATTCCAAAAGACACTCTTCACCACCCCATTCATAAATGAGAACAGTGACCAAATATACTGTAATACAATACCTGGGGACTTGATTTGTAGTTTTAATCTCTCAGCTCTCTATATCAGCAGCTGAGCTAATTGTTTGCTAATTTTTATTGCATTGTTTGCTAATTTTTATTGCATTATCTTTTTAATTGTGACACCATTTTAAGTTAACATGAGAAAACATTTAATAATAAAGTTTTGTAGTTATAAGCATCTCACATATATACTCATTCAGGTGATTTTTATTATCAAAATTATAAAAAGAATTGAGTGAAAATGATTTTACTCATATTTACACATTTTACTTAAAAAAAAAAAAAGATTTCTTGGGCCTTCCCTGGTGGCACAGTGGCTTAAAGCATAGCACCGAGAAGCTAAAGCCACTACAGCATGAGTTTGATCCACATGGGAGCAGACCTCTCCTGACTGCTCCCCTCAGCAGTGTACTTTGTCAATCTGCCTGTTCTGTTCCCCACTCTGTCTCTGGTGAATCCTCTCACTGCGTCTCTCGCCTGTACCCTAGCACTGTACGCATACATAAATAAATCATAAACAAAGATAGATAGGTATATGATCATACCTGCAAAGACCATTTATTAATTCACATACTTTTAATTCTAACAGAGAAGCAAAGTGAGCCAGAGGAACGCCAAGTGACTCTCTACACTTATGGAGCTAAGAACTACAAGGAATGGGAAGAAAAGCAGAGAGTGTGTCTCTAAGACCAGAGCTATTTCCATTCTTTGCACACACTTACACCCCATTCATACATCAGCTATAGAGATCTTGAGAGGAAAAAAGATTCCTTATTACAGTAGAATTTTTTTGCCATTCCAATAAAATTCAAGTTTCTACAAGGACATGATCCCTCCCCTGTCTACTAATATCATTTCCTGTTCTCTCATTATTTATTTATTTATTTATTTATATTTTTTAAAAGATTTATTTATTTATGCACATAAGAACTGGGGAGTAGGTAAGAGGTACAGGGGTTTCAAGGCTTTAGCAGAGACCATGGGGAGCAGAACAGGCAGATTGACTGAAGTACACTGCTGAGGGGAGCAGTAGGTGGGTCAGGAGAAGTCTGCTGCACCTTGTGGGTCAACTTCCTGGCCAAAGATCAAACTCATGCTGCAGAGCTGTGGATAGCTTCATAGCATTGCACTTTAATCTGTTGTGCCACCAAGGAGGGCCCTATTTCTCATTTAAAGTGCTGCATTTATAGCCCTTCCTGGTGGCTCAGTGGGTTAAAGCACAGCACTAAGAAGCTAAAAAGCGATTTTCGCATGAGTTCGATCCCTGCCTGCCCCAGAGATGACCACATGGTCCGGCAGACCTCTCCTGACCCTCCCGCTGCTCCCCTCAGCAGTGTATTTCTCAATCGGCCTGTTCTGCTCCCCATTCTCGCTGGTGAATCCTCTCGCTGCCCCTGCTTTTCTGGCCTGTACTCCAGTTCTGTATGCACAACTATATAAATCTTTAAAAAAAAAAGTGCTGAATTTATATTGATTTTTTATCAGCTTCTGAATATATCTTCAGACTTTCCCCACAATGTGCTATTAATTTATCATCTCCGGGAAATGCACCTGGTCATTTTTCCTCAACAAGATTCCCTTTTTGACTTGTACTGTACTGCCCTGTATGTTTACTCATAGTTGGTGCTATAATTCAAAACATTTTGTTTGATCATGTATTTTAGTTTCAGTTCTTAGCTCTCTCACTAGACTCTATATATGAATTTATAGATTCAAGTATATGATTGCAGGATCATTTCTACATGATTGAGTTTACCTCAATAGCCTGGTCTAGGTACTTAGAAAATATGGAATGAATAAAAGAATGAATGATAAATGAATAAATGAGTGAATGAGTCAAATGAAGGTTTTTAAAATAATCTACTGGGAATTATAAATCTGTTTGGAAAAAAAGAAAATAAATTCCCTGGAATGACAGTGAAGAAGAGGTTTTAAGATATGGGGTCTTTTACTTCTAATATTGAACAGAACACTGAGCTATCATGGACTGTGGTGGAGGATTATTGAAGCTTGGCTGGTGGGCATTGTGCAAAACTTATATTTGCAAATGTGTGAAACTAATGTCCCTAAATCGTATACAGTGTGGTAAACCAATGCCACTTTTAGTAATCATAAAGAATAAACTAAAACCAAAATATAACTGAAATAAATACAAACTAAAAATCATTAATAAAATTGAGTAGAAATGCAAACTATGACTTTCAAGGCATACTTATCCTCAAGGAAACAAAATTATTTTTCACAACAAACAATGCAGATGGAAAAAATTACCAAAATCATTTAGTATATTTATCCTCAAATTCAATTTTATCTTTTGAGTATTTAGGAAATATGAAAAAATACATTATTTTTTTTGTCCCACACAATATTTAGTTCCATTCATTCATATTTAGGTCATTCATTCTCCTTGCCACCCACACCCCAAATCTCTACTAACTAGAGTAGAAAATGTTGAAATTCCATGAGTCTCTTGAGAAATACAAAAAAAAAAACATTTTAGGATCAGCACCTGGACTCTCGGAAACTAGGATTATATAAGGTAGACTGAGCTAGGCTCATTAGTAAGATTTAGAGGATATTCACTTCCTTAAAAGCATCATTATTACTTGAAAAGAGGTTTATATCTGCATCATCAACTTTTAAAATCACACCAAGAAATGAATGCAAAAACTTCTAGGCTGACTCTAGTGATGATAGCAAGACAGAGAATATAACATGAAAAGGCAAAGAAAATCCTAGAAACTGTGGTTGACTTATTTTTATAGTTATCAAAATATTCTCCAACATGGTATTATTGAGTTTGCCTTTTGAACAAGAAACTGAAATTTGAAGTCCAGATTACTCTGTTTGGAAGCTTACAGACAAAAAGCTTATATTGCCATTGCAGCTGCTTTATATTCATCCATTCATCAATTCATTCTATAATTATGTATTGAATATCAATCAATCACTCTGGTTTTCACTGCACTGATATTCGATATAATTTTAAGAAAAAGCATTTACTTTTTTTATAGAAATTTATAAAGCCTGAGAAGGAAATACTTTTATATAAATGTTTATAAACCACAATCCAAAATAAAATTAGCTTCATGCTTTTCACACACAAAACTACTTTCTAACCCTTTTTGAAATAAAGTAACTTCTAGATAATGACTACATAAAATATACCATATGAATAAAGATGTTTACTTTAGGAAGCAGAAGAAGACATTTGCAGGAACAGTTGTTGACAAGGTACCCTTTTACTCACAGCTAACTTCACATAGTTATAAGACAAGACTTTTATGGTAAAACATACGGAGTAGAGTTTACCCTGAGGGATTGGAGGGGATGGGTAACTTGAATGTGTTTGGAATGGGACTTACAGAAACCTCTTTTTTCCTTGTGTCTAAATCTTTGGCTCTGTTCTGAACAATATCAGCACCTGCTTTTTAGCTTTAGAATTTCACTGGGAACACACCTAGCATACCACAGAGGAGTGTGCATTCCCTTTCCAAGTGCACTAAGTTGCCTCAAAATAGTTGGCAAATCACAGAAGGTAAAATTTAGCAGAAAATTCTATACCCGAGTTAAGAAAACAAAGAAAGGAGCCAGTCTCAACTTAGCAATAACACGATCAGAAACACACCTAGGCTACTAATGAAGAATAATGGCCATACCTTTTGAATGCCTGCTTGGGATTCCAGCACATTGTTCTCTGAGCCATTGCTTCGGTTGATCATCCGCCACATTTGAGAATACATGCTGTCCCTCTCGAAAGGGTTCATCCCCTTCATGCGGACGTGCTCGTGGACTGCCGAGTCCAGGACCGTGCCATAAGGGATGTCTGTTTGCTTGGAAAGGTCCTGTAGTGACCTTGTTGGGAGACAAGAGAAACAGGGTTACTATTTTCAACTGAAAACAAAGTTAACAGAAGGAAAGTGCCCTACAAATGAAGAAAGATGATGTCAAATTGCTTTTATATTTTTCTTGTTTCTGCATATTCAGGAGTAACACCAAAGGAGAATAGCTGTTAGAATGCATGTTATGTCCACAGTCATGGAAAATGAGGTCATCATGCAAGGTGGGTGAAATTTTCCAGTGCAGACAATACTTGTTTTATGTATTCTTATCATGAAAATAAATCTATCAATCTCATTAAAGCAAAAACAAATACAATTAAATTGCTAGATAATTATACATAATAATTCATTTTTAATAGAGTTCAATATATTATAGACTTATAGGCAGCAAAGCCTAGTTCTTATTTAAAAAAAAATCATCAGTATCATGTTTAGACTTTAAAAAAATCAGTATTTATGGTAGTCATTATTTATACAGTGGCTACTATGTACCTGTCAGAAAATTGATATACATTATCCTCACAGCAATGTCTCAGTTTTAGAATGATTACATCCACTTTTTAAGGAACTTAAGTAGAAATAATAAGACACTTGCTCAGTGTGCACTGTTTATGTGATATAGGGAAAGGATTCAAATGTAGATCTGTGAAGTTTCCAGATAATCTTGTTTTCTATTTCATTTGCTGTTTGTGTGTATGTTGGAGGGGGAAATTAGGGTGTATACATTATTTGACTTGTATTCAAATGGAAGTAACTTTATGCTCTGGAAAACTGATGTTTTCAGGTTTCTCTTTTGCAGAACACTACTCAATCGATCTTTGAGCTATAGCTGGTATAACAGATTACCCATCTCTAGATGGTACTTGATTTCTTTATGTGTGAGTTTCTGAGCTACATCTCCCACTTGGAGAGCCCGTTGCCATGCCATTAGAACCCACTAAATTTGTATAGCTATTCAAGTGTAATGATGCCACTTAACAAAAATGTGTGTCTTTTTGTACTCTTCAAATTTGATGTTGATGCACTTCACCCTGATAAACTTTTGGGAATGGGAGGAGATGCTCTAAAACACTGCTATATTCTGAACAAGAACAAGTGTCCAGCACCCTCCACAACCATAGACCATGAATTTCATGCTAAGTATACCATGGACTAGTCTGTTTCTAGGTGAAATTTGCTGATAACTTCCTGGGGACAATTTGCAGCCAACTCCAGCATTGGGCAAAGATATTGTGAATACTCTTATAGGCAATCAGCTTACATTTTTGTTGCAAAATTGTGCTGCAAACAATAAATTTGGATGGTATTTGTTAGATGATAATTTGTTTTAATTTCTATTAATAAATTTAAGTAAACTTTAGTCAGCATTTTATTTGTTGTTGATGTGTATCATTTACTCTAAGAAAACTATCATGACCATTCCTATTTGCTGCACAATATAGCAATATATCTTGTGCATGTATCTGCTGCATAAAATGGTGCATTTACAAATTACTATTTGAAGAATTTTCTGTAATATTTTACTACTGAACTAATTCTACCATTTGTTAACGATAACCTAAAGTGACAGCATAAATGAATAATTCAGAGCAAAGGCAGGAATAAAAGGGAGCTAATGGTACAGCTTAATACTTAAGTGACTGGCATCTGCTCCCGGACACACAATAATTTCCTTACTAATCGTACGACAATAGCAAACTTTTTCCAAAGAGAAATTTGCTCTCACTTATTGTCATCTCTAATAATAGGAGTAAGCTGTTAATCAAAACATTTATATATTCACATATTTTTCACTTTACTTTTGGAGGATGCTCTAAAATAGTAACAGGGTCAGAAGTAAAATTACACACACACCACAGAGATTATAATACCAGGTCTTTTTCACTCACTTAATGTCTTTAAATACAAATGTCAAGAGTAAGCAGAAATGTAGAGCTTGTACCTTCACGTGAAGGTCTATGCCTGGAGAAGGTCATACTAAGTTTTATTAAAAGATACCTAGAAGAGGATCAATCACTTTCTTCTTGGTTATTCTGGCAATTGAATTGATACTGGATTGATATTTATTTTCTTTTTTAAACCTTTGTTGTGACCTATGTTATAAATATCTATGACATCAGTCTACATTTTTTTCTCAGTAGCTTATATATGATGGCAGTGAGATTATATGTTTATATCATAATATATAACTGAGCTTTTCAAATAGCTATACTAGTAAAATATTATTAAATAAAGGTGCACTCTTAACTTTCCATGAAAAGAAGGTTGAAATTAAATGTCAGTCTTTAATGCAATTGGGTTTCTGTGACAGAGCATCATCTTAAATATAATAGGATTATAATCATATAATTTATTTGATGCAACTGTTTTGTACACATTCACTTTTTAAAGTAAGTTAATTTATTGCTTATGTGAAGTTTTTGACTCAGAAAAGGGCAGTTTAATTTCAATGTATTCAAATTTAGAATAGCACAGAATTTTGCAACTTAGAACAAAAGCATGTTTCCCTACTTGCTGATATAAGTTAAATTTATAAATTGACCTTGTGATATACTTCAGTAATTCTTACCACTTATCTGATATAGAGCAACTTATTTGATATAATACCATCCCATTACAGCACACCAAGATAACACCGAAGGTGGCAAAATGAAAATGAAGAGAAAAAAAATGAACACAGTGGTTTATTACAGAAAGAGAAATTTTTTTAGGAACAGAGTAAGTGATCAATTTATTATTTTCATATTAATAATATTTTAAAGTAAGATCATCAGAAATACTCTGTTCTATACTACAAGTCCTAAAAGAATACCAGTAAGTTATTCTGAAAAAAAAAACATCATACTAAAATAAAATGCTGAATTCTTGAGGGTTTTAATCATAAATAGGTGCTTTCATGCAATATATTGAAACGATCACATTCACTATTATCTTCCTTTTCTATTGATGTGGTATATTACATTGATGGATTATACATTGTGTGCCTGGAATAAGTCCCACTACTTGGTCATGGTGTATGATCCTTTTATTTACTCTTTATTAAGATTTTGTTGACAAATTCTGTGTCTATGTTTGTATGTGATATTGATATTTAGTTTTAGTATTGTTTTGTTTTACTTTTGATGTCCTTGCTTGCTTTTGTTAGCAGAGTAAATTTGTCTCATACAATGTGCTTGGAAGCATTTCTTGTTCTTCAATTTTTGGAGAGCTTGAAAGAGATATCTTTTAGTTAATTTTTGTATTGTTGGAGAACTCTCTATTGTAAATCTCTGTTCTTGGGCTTTTTTAGGGAGATGGGACATATACTTTTGATTACTATTTTAATATACCTCATGTAATTGGTCTGTTTCAGTTTTCCTAGAAAGATACTTCATCTTGGAAATGTAGCATTCTCATTAAATTAGCATAGTATGGAAAGATTTTTTAAACTCTATATTACTAGTCATTCTGTGGGTTTTTAGTCAAAGCCTTCAATAATTTTTAGTTTACAAAAGCAAAACTTTTAAACAGATATAAGAGATTTATCATCACACCTCTGGTAAATAGTTTGGCTGAATGTTTTTTCATGTATAATTAGAGGAAGACAAATAAAAAGAAAATACTAGCAAATATGACTGAAACA
Organism: Condylura cristata; assembly: GCF_000260355.1. Classification (NCBI taxonomy): domain Eukaryota; kingdom Metazoa; phylum Chordata; class Mammalia; order Eulipotyphla; family Talpidae; genus Condylura; species Condylura cristata. The sequence goes on from NW_004567113.1 coordinate 4,503,175, forward strand.
AAGTATTCATATAAGGTAGGGTTATTTTTTGCAATTTTGATAGAAATAAGACCTAGATAGTAATAGAATAGCTGTTTTTAAAAGGGCTTTACATAAAGCAGTGTGAAACAGATTGATCATGTAGTGTTTGATCTAATGAGTGACATATCAGATCAATATGAAATGGTAAAAAAAAAAATCCACAAGCAGTTTTCTAATTTAAATCATTAAAACAAACAAATAAACAAACAAAAAAAACCACACACATGTTTTAGTCCTAAGAAAACCTTAAACAAGAAATATGTAGCAGAGCAAGTAGTGAATGTTTTCTATTGCTAATATTGAGTATTATTACAGAAAGTTATATTTTAGTATTTTTTCTTTCAAGCTCTTATTGTTTAAATAAGGAAGAAAAAGGATAATAAATATGCTCTACTTATAGAGCAGAATAAGCACCACAGGAAGTCTTTCCATTTTCCTATTTTCAGCACAGCCAGCAGCCACTTGTCCTTTGAGAAGTTGCATTCTGTATCTCAGTAATGCCTTTTCCTTCTGAAGTTTTCCCATACTCCTCAGATATAAGTTTGCAAAAAGAAAGTATAATGAAGAGTAAGTGATGAAGTAAGCACAACTCTAAATTCCTTGAAGTCACAAAAAGAAATGACTGGCTGATGGCTTAGTGTCTTTTGAAGAGATCAAAGAACTCTATTAGGTGTATGAGGGGGTATCACTATTTAACGAAAGCAGGCTCAGGAAAGAGTTGAGTGTTCTTTAACCCAATAATATGATGTTTCTTTGTTTGAAAAGATTTTAAAAAAATTCTCATCAGTGAAGAAATGTGTATGGCTATAGTATATGAGACTATTCTATGCAGTATTTCTAAAGTCTAAAGTTATAATTTATAGGCAAGATAAGTGTGAAGGAACAGTCACAACTCTCTAATAAAGAGAATAGAATAGCTCTGAAGTGATGGTGTCTTCCTTCCTCTCCTAGTTTAAGAATATTCCTTCTTGAGTTAATAGGCCTTTTGAATGGCAAGCTGAAGTACAAAGCTCACAGGTTTGAATAATCCTAGGCAAGAGAAGGTTATGATGCTTTTGTTTAGAGGCAAAGGGAATATTTCCAAGGCAAGACTGATGCAGAGAATAGCACAGAGCTTTCTCTCGCCCCTTACAATTCCTCTTCTCACTTCCACATTTTATCCTTTATTCCTTTAAACTTGCCCTTTTGTGATACAGAGTAGAAGAAGAAGAAGAAGACAGCCTCAGATATTTGTGCTTTAGGCTCCTTTATGAATATAGATTTTTACCTTTATTTTAAGAACTATTTAAATATACATTAGAATTTCAAGTATGCTAAGTCTAGGAAAACTGATGTAGTACACAGGAAGAGGACACTTTTCCCTTCCAAATAACATTCCTGTTTGGTGTATAACTAGCTATCAAGCATTAAAGCAAACCCATGACTTCAAATCTGTCCTGAGAAACTTGGAAATATTTCCTCCCCATTTTCCATCAGAAAGTTTTTCATGGCACCTTATTTGCCATGTGGCATAGATAGGGAAGTCACAGGAAATGTTGGAAAGTTATGTAAAGTTGATGAACTTGAGAAAGAATGATACAATGGAATATTTAGGTGAACTTTCCCCTATTCTTGGAGAGACTTAAATTTCCATACATAATTGAAAGTTGATTCACACTTATTGATACAGTAAGTCACTTCAGAGAATCCCTTCTTACTGATGTTAAGCAAAATTAATATAAATGATTGTCAAACTCTGCAAAATGACAATTCTATACAAATGCAAGGAAATAGTTATCTGAAAATCTGAGGTGTTATAAGCTAGGAATTAATTTTATAATGTCATAAATCCTGATATTTGACAGACACAATAATTTTCTACCTGCTGACAGAATTATCATTTACAGCTATATATTCTATTTTCAGCAGCCTATTAGTAAAGAGTTAAATAAAGCCTTTTTATGATACACACACATACACACACACACAGAACAAGAGAGAGATGTTAGTTAAATAAACTTCATTCTAAAAGATTCCAGTATTCTGTAAATTGTCCTTCAATAAAACAAAACACTTATTCTATGTACCATGAACAAGATGCAACATTATTTACTACAAAGCACCATACTTAGATATGGAATTATTTCAAATTTATCTGACAACAAGCATTTTATTGAGTCTTCAGTAATTGTCAACTACTTCTTAAATTTATATTAAGGTGCTACCCTCAAATAACCCAATAAAATCCTATAGTAGAAAATGTTATGTTCTTGTATTAAAAATGCAGGGAGTATTTGAATAAATTCCATGAACTTCCCTGTGGAGCAAAAGTGCTAGGTGGTTTAAGAAAGATTATACAATCATATTATCAGAGTTGAAGGAGTTCCTGGAGGTATCACATGATTTGACTACATAAGATACATAAGTTGGTCCCTAAAACTGATAATTTTCTTCTTCCTAAGGTACCCTAATAACATAGAAAGCATAACATTAAGAAATCCTTACTAAAGCCTCATCTAAAACCCTGTTTCATAAAAACTTCTTATTTTGTTCTCAGTGAAAATGGACTATAACTGGTCACTTTATATAATGTAATAGTTCTTAATGTAATAAAGCCTCTTTTTTATTTTTATCTTTTAGCCTTTTTCTTATTATTTAAATACTAAACTGCTTTAGTTCTCACCATAGGATCTATTACTCACACTGTACACTTTACCAATTTTTTCTCTTTTATTTTATTTTTTGCATAATTTGTGGATTTCATAAATAGGTCATGCTAAGCTTTAAAATGCTGAACAACTTCTACACTGCAAGCTGAATTTGGTAATTTATTTTGTAAATATCAATGCTATATTTCATATTTATAATTGATGGATGAGTCATTGAAAATGCCTTCAGCCTCCAAATTTGAGCCATCACATATGCATCCACAAACACATATCATAAACACATCCATAAACACATATCAAATACTATAGCTTTTTTTTTTTAATGTTTCTGGGTGAATTATCACATACTTGCCCTCATTAAGCTTTTTTTTCTAATTAGCTCATTTAATTTGTCAAGGTCCTTATGAATTTTTACAATTTAGTTCTACTCAATAATCACCATTACTCAATACAAAGTTTATTTATTTGCATACTTAATGAGCTTACTCCTGAGGCCATACTTCAAATCAACACTGGCAATGTTAATTGAAATCAGAATCAGTGTTGACTTAAGGAAATAAACTTTATGTAATTTATCCTCCAAGAATTGAATGACATTGAACCAACTGATCACTACTTCACATAAGCCCTCTAACAGCCTATGAAACCCTAATATATAATATTACTACATAAAACAATGACCAGATAAAATATGGTATGGGTTCAAATGAGAAATCAATAGTAATTTGTGATTTTTTTTCTCTACAAGTTCTCTTTAGAACCTGTAAATATGAATCACATTAGCGCTGTATTCATATTGGAAAGAAATAACTAAGAGTTACCAGCAAAAACATTAGGGCTAATTTAATAGCTTATTTGAAGACATGATGCAATATTACTGCCAAAGCAAGGGAAAGTAATTTTCATTTTTAATTTTCTTTAGTGAGGAGTCTAATGAAACTAAAACCAAAAAACCTGATACTTCAGGAAACAGAGTAGGGAACATTTCTATTGCTATCTTAAAATTTTCCAAATATAAAACACATTTTTCTGTTTTTTAGTGTAGTATGTCTATGGATGGCTCCATAAAAAAAGTTTGTTTTTTAGAATTATTCATAGACCTCATCTATTCCCTATTAGGTTTTGAGGAGTTTAAAAGTAAAGGTAGGGCCCTCCCTGGTGGCGCAGCGGGTTAAAGCACAGCACTGAGAATCTAAAGCCGCTTCCGCATGAGTTCGATT
>NW_004567113.1:4507964-4542994 GCF_000260355.1 Condylura cristata
TGCCACACCATGTGGTCACCTCCGGGGCAGGCGGGAATCGAACTCATGCAGAAGTGGCTTTAGCTTCTCAGTGCAGTGCTTTAACCTGCTGCGCCACCAGGGAGGGCCCAGGATTTCTTTTATTAAGGTATTTATGTGAATACATTGTTATCCATTATGTCAGATGCTATTTAAGGAGACAACTTGTCTGTACAATTGATATAGTTGAATAGGCAATAACATAACTTAATTCAAAATGTAGAAAAAAATCTGTAGAGTGAGAGAAGGAATGGATCATATTTAGCTATGGAAAAGTAAAGTAAAAAAATGAATTTGTATTTGCTACATTATTTATTAGCAGAAAAGAGACCTGAACATTTAAACCTAGGTCTCAAGTTTCATTGTCTTATTCATTAGTGTTCTGCCAAATCAACCTGCCACCAATGTAATTGATTTCCTTTTTCTTTTTGTTTTTGTTTTATATATTTTTACATCATTCTTCATTTTTACACATTGTATGCTTTCTCATCTTGAGTGTAATCCCTTGAAATTCCCACCACCAATTCACCCATACACCATCATGATTTTATTGAGGAAATGTTTCATTATAATATTACATGTCTCAGGCATCTATCATTATATATCAGTGTGGAGATATAATACCATATTCACCACTAAACGCTCAGTTCTATCTTTTACCATAAAACTGAACACTTTTGCACAATTTGCTTTTCCTCCTCCCTCCTTCCTTCTGGTGATCATAATGTGATTTATTGTCTTGTTACCTTTATCACTATGAATTTCACAAAAGTAAACTCCATATGCAAACCATCTTCTTTGGAATGAGTAAAGAGAATATTATTTAGCATAGGGCACATACTCCCAAATATATTCATATATCTGTAGTAGATAAAATTTATTTATCACACTGACATCAAGTAAGGAAGAAAGTAAAATGAAATAGAGAAGAGAAAGGAGCAGTTAATAGGTTTCTAAGCTTGGAAGACTAAGGTTGGGGAAGAAAATTTTTAATTAATTTAGAATGGTTCAGTTCATCCAGGAAAAAAAAAAAGAGAGAGAGAGAGAGAGAGAGAGAGAAAGAGATCATCTTAGGAGTTGAGAGAGTTTATTATTTTGCAAACTTTTTGTCTTGGTGAATTAGTGTAGAGCCCATACTAGTGCTGATAATAACTTTGTTCCTGGGAAGCACAAATAAGAGGGGAACAACTTTTAAATAAATGTTCCCTGAAAGGTGACTTTGAAAAACCAACACCTTAGAGTTTTTTTTTCTTTTTTCACCAATAAAGGAAGACAAAATCCTGTTTATAACATCTACATGCCTATGTACTTATAAAATATCCATCACTGTAGTATTTAAGTACTTTGACAAGTAAGCCATTTCATCACTAAGCATCACAGAGCAAGGAGAGTGTGTCCCTGTGTCTGCACGGCCTGTGTGCTCTGAGGTAGGCCTGCACAAGACTGAGGAACTGGGCCATGAAAGCAGCACCACTCAGGCCCTGCTCACTTCAGTCACCTTTACTTTGGCTACTCCTAATAAAGTGTGCAATTCCCTTCTGAGAGCTCTAAAATTGCCTCCTATTGGAAGGCTATGAGAGTGTGAGGGAGAGTCTAAGGAAACCTAGACAGCATACAATTTGGGGCTCCCTGGCTCCTTGTGAAGGAACAGAATCAAGAAATAACTTTCACACTTCTTTCTGATTTTTTGTGATACGTATATACTAGTCACAGTGTTCAAACTTTCAGGCCAAATTCTAAGAAGTCTTTTTCTGATTAATTTATTTTATGAACATTTACTTGTAACTATGTGTTCTGCAAGTTATTATATAAAGTACTGTGTTGAATACAGAGGTGATACAAATTAAATTGAAGAACATACATATATTAATTTAAGAAGGTAAAATCAGTAGTACAATACTTCAGTATAAAACTAGATGCATTTCAGGATGCAAACAAGGTCGTTGTGAAGTGGTTTGAAAAAGGAAAACATCAAACCTAGTTAAGCCTGAGGGAAAGTCACAGAAAGGTAGTACGTGTTAATGTTGTGTAATTTAAGATGAGTTAAAGGAGAACATTTCCCTGACAGATAACTGTCCTGAATCATATTCAGCGCCAGTTACTCTCCATAACAGCTTGTTCTCACCAATAGTTAAGAAGGGATGATTAGAAAACAGAACCATTTTATTGAGTCCTTACTCATGCTTACATTTAGATATGGCTTACAGACAAACAGGTTGTTTTCTATTTACACTCAGAAAGTATCTAAGTCCCAGGACAGATAAAACACCCAATAAGCTGGCTGGGCGGGGGACACTTATTTCAGACATAATAGCAGTAGCAGTAGCACCAGTAAGAATCTTTGAGGGTTATGTAATACAAAAGAAAAATAAATTTAGTGTATGAAATTGTGGAAAATTATAAAAAAAAAACTGATCATTATTGACACCTCCAAATATGGGGGTGAAAAGGAGGGAGAACAGTGTAAGACATCCATGTGATCTCTGAAAGAGCAAGAAGAAAACCAGAAGGAAGTGCGAGGTGAGACTTGTTAAGGAGTGGTGCCATTACGCATGCCTTGTTTAGTTCATTCCTTACAATAAATATATGCATTTGAATCAATTCTCTTTTGTCCGATGAGGGAATGAGAATTAAAATGATTGCAGAAAATGCATTTAGCTAATCAGTGACAGAATTTGTGTACACATTTGCTTAAATCTATGGTCTCGGGTACATGTTTGTAGGATACCATTAACTTAGAAATATCTGGAATTAACTACCTAAATCTAATTCATCCATCAATTCTTTCTGCAAGTTATTTTTAAAATATCTTATACTTACCTTTGTGGGCTTTATTGATTTACTTATTTCAATCCAGTATTGTTATATTTGCTAATTGTAGATAATAGCATTTAGGAAGTTATATATCAGGCATTCAATTTATGTTGTGTATTCTTATAAATACTCTGTGCAAGATATTCTGTGAGGCACTAGGGTTACAAAGTCTTTGTTTTTAAGGCCTGTACACTCTCAAAAGAAGAGACATGGATAATTACTAATTGTGCCTAGACAAGTGAGAAAAGACTCACCATTTCAAGGAGAGAAGCAGCATGCAAACTCCAGAGATATAAAATTGTCCTTCAAGTGTTTGGCTTAACTGGATCATGAACAAGTGTGAGAAGAGGTTAATTTGTGCCAGTAGGAGGAAAAAAAAAATCAGCCTGGATCATTTTTTGAAACATTCCATATACTTTGTAATGGAATTGGATTTTATTTTGATTGGAAGAGGTAGTTTTCATGATGTATGAAGGTAACCCCATACTGTGAAGATAAACTTGAATGGTGAGAAAATGGATAGAAGAAAGTAATATGTGAGGAAATAGAAAAGTGAATAAGCAGCAAAGCACTAGGTAGGGAAGTCAGAAAACTTTTTTTGCTTTTAATCAATAGGATGGGGAACATACAAGAAGATAAGCAATAAAGGTAGAAAAATGGGAAAGAATGAATATAGAGATTCTCTATCTCATTTAGGAAATAGTTTGTTAATGAAACTATGAAGAAACAAATAAATTACTGGTAGAATTTCCAGGGACAGCCAGATAGAGATAACAGAGGGAAATGCATAGGAAAAAAAGAAAAAAATAATAAAAAATCAAAGACAAGATTATTGAAATTAAGTGTATATGTCATTAATCATCCTAAATTTGAATGGCTTGAACTCAACAATTAAGGCATAGACTGAAAAAGTGGGTTAAAAAGCTTTAGCCTTCCCTACTTTGTATGCAAGACACTCATTTAACACCAAAAGACCAAAACTAACTAAAAGATTGGTGTAAGGTCATACATGCTCAGAGTCCATAGAGAAAAGAAGGAACTGTTATTCCATATCGGACAAACTAGACTTTTAAATGTAAAATGTAATCAGAGGCAAAGAAAGACATTATATAATAATTAAAACAATAATTCTTCAAAAAGATGTAACTTTTATCAATCTCTATACCTAAATAGGTACACTAGTTATATAATACAACAATTAAGAAACCTAAAACAAAACATCAGTAAAAATAAAAAAAATATTGGCAGTTATCTTAAGAGAACAATGCACAAAGGAATCGATGATTCAGGCAGACATGTAACAAACAAATAAAGATCTTAAATGAAGTGTTGTACTAGATAGATCTAATGGTTATTTTATCAAACTTTCTATCTCAAAGGAACTGAATATAATTTCTTCTCAATTGCACACAGAACATTTTCAAGACTAGATCATGGTAAAAAAATGAACAATGATGTAAAATATATACAAATAAATATTTATTAAAATAAATAAATAATAGACCATATACTGGGCAGAAAACATTTCTCAAAAATATGTGAAGATAAAAATTAGATAAAACATTTACATAGACACAATAACATAAAGCTAGAATTTAACCACTGAAAGAATCCCAAGAGTACAGCAAAGCATTTTAAAGACACTAAACAATCTACTTTTTAACATCTGGGTTAAAAAAGAAAAAGTGAAGTATCTCAAGACTATTGGAGATGAAGATATAATCTCAAGTAAACAGTCTAACTAAATAGTGAAAGAGTTAGGGGAAAAAAGATAAAAAATATTATTATTTTTTATTTCAAACAGAAATTGTGAAATAGAAAACAAAAATATAGTCCAAGGTTTTGGTGCAACCAAGAGTTGGTTCTTTTGAAAAATAAAATCTACAAGGCCTTACATAAGCTTACAAAGAGAGAATACCCAAAATAGAATCAGAAATGCAAGAGCCAAAATTACAAAAGATGCAGAAATTTATAACATCATAAGGTTCCATTAATAGTATCTTTATGCAAATAAATTAGACAACTTAGAAGAAATAAACATATTTCTGAACTCAAACAACTTCCCAAAACTGAATAAAGATGTCATAGACAGCTTAAACAGTACAATCACAGGTGCTGCAGTTGAAAGTGTAATAAAATGTCCCCTCAGAATGAAAGTCAAGGACCAGATGGCTTCTTCAGCCAATTATAACAAACCTTCAAAGTAGACTTAATATCTATCCTATTCAAACTCCTCAAAACATTTGAGGAGGCAGTAAAACTTTCTAACACATTCTATGAGACCAACATTCTCCTGATGCCAAAAACAAAGAAAGACAGTGAGAAAAATGAAAATTATAGATCACTATCTCTGATGAATACAGATGCAAAAATCATCAACAAAATCCTGGATACAGCACAACTTTAAAAGATAGACCCGGGCCCTCCCTGGTGGCGAAGTGGGGTAAAGCACTGCACAAAGAAGCTTAAGCCACTTGTGCATGAGTTCGATCCCCGCCTGCCCCAGCACATGGTGCGGCAGACCTCTCCTGACCCGCCCACTGCTCCCCTCAGTGTACTTCGTGGATCTGCCTGTTCTGCTCCCCACTCTGTCTCTGGTGAAGCCGCTCACCCTTCGCATCTCTGGCCTGTACCCCAGTTCTGTATGAATAAATAAATAAATCTTTAAAAAAAAGAAATTATGGGATATTCACTGAATTGAATACTTCAGTGATCTGAAAAAATATTGAGACAAAATCACTGGACCTTGAAGTGATCATATTAAGTTAACTAAATCAGAACCTGAAATACAAATACTAGATGATTTTATTCATCTGTGGAATATAAATCACAAAAAGATGCACAGGCAAAATGAAGTCAGAATAAATCTTTCATTCAGTGAAATAATTTATCCATTACCAGAGGGAACAGAGAGGAGGAGTTGGGGCTGGGAAACTGGTATAGGGGGCATTGGTATAGTGGTTTGGTGGATGATGAGTGAAAAATGTGAACATATGGAAGAGAAATAATATAACTTCAAATTTAAGTCAGAATGTTAAAAAAAAGGACATTCAAATTTGGGGGGAAAAGGAGATAAGTAAATCAGATTAAATGAGTCAATTAGAAGAAGAATGGAAACTAGACTTTTGGTGGCAAAAAATACATATTTTGTTTTATACAGATGCTGGTTTAAAATGTTGTATACTTTCTTTGTATGTGCTAACATTTATATAATGTTATAAACCAATGTTAATAAATTAAGAAATTACATAAAATAAACATTTGTTTACAAACTGATCTATATGGTATGAGTGAGCTATTGGGAAAATAAAATTTAACAATAAGTGGCTAAAATGAAATGTCAAACAAAAATGAAAATTAGAATAAGTTATCTGTATTATTTCTTATTAATAATTTTGTATATTAATTTTTGTGATAATGAATATAACTCTTATAAAATAAGCAAGTAAATTTGCAAGAAAAAAAGAAAATGAACATAAGAACTTTCAAGTAAGAAGATAATAGGATATCAACGAGGTACATGAAAAGATGTTTAACATCAGTAGCCACTAAAGAAATTAAACTCAAATCACAACAGTATCTGAATACCTACTTAAATAACGAAAATTAAAAAAAAAATAGTAACAATAGCAAAGGATGCAGAAAGACTGAATTTTCCATTCATGGTTGGTAGGGATGTAAAATAGTGTCTACAATTCTGGAAAATAATCTGACAGTTTTTTTTTTTAAAGATTTATTTATTTATGCATACAGAACTGGGGTACAGGTCAGAGGTGCAGGGGCAGTGATAGGATTCACCAGAGACTTAGTGGGAGCAGAACAGGCCCACTGACTAAGTGCACTGCTGAGGGGAGCAGTAGGCAGATCAGGAGAGGTCTACTGTGCCATGTGTGTCAACTCCGGGGCGGGGATCCAACTCATACGGAAGTGGCTTTAGCTTCTTGGTGTTGTGCTTTCACCCACTGCACCAACAGGGAGGATCCATAAAAAAAACGAAATATATTCTTACCACATAAATGATCAATCACATTCCTGAACATTTATGTCAGAGAGATGGAAATATACCTATAAAGAAACCTGTACATGAATGTTCTCAGCAGCTTTATTTGTAATAGCTAAAATGTAAAAATAATAAAGATGTCATTTGTTAGGTAAATTGTTAAGGAAATTGGTGTAACCATATCATGGACTACTACTCAGCAACAAAAGCAATGAATTAGATGTATCTAAACATGTAGATGGGTTTTAAGGCCATTATACTGAGTATATAGCCCACATACTATAAGATTCAATTTAACTAAAAATCTTGACTAAAATTCATGTTTTCTAGTAGTGAAGAAAGTTGAGGAAGAAGGGATAGTGTGATTATAAAGTGACAGAATGAGAGACATTATTATAATGGTTTACAAATTATCTCTCTATTGCAGTGCTGGTTAAGCTTTTTGCACAGATAAAATGACATAATGCTAAACACACATTCTAACCACATCAATTCAGTGGTTGTGAGACTGTTCCAACATTATCTAAGATGAAACCATTGGGAAAATTTGGTGAATGTGTCTGCAGTTTCCTGTGTATAAATTATTACCTCAGAATGAACAGTTAAAGTTTGTTTAAATATTAGAATTTATTATTACATGAAGATTATGGATTATGAATGCTTTATCCTTAAAGCTGTGTTGTGCTTTCTTATTTTCTCAAAATAGTCTTATACTAGTTTTATCTGAAGAAGAAGAAATCTAAATTTAATAAAATATGTGTTTATAGATGGATAAGTCTTAAAGTAACTAACAGGGCAAGATGGAGTCCATAAAGTGAAACCCTGAGATACTATATTTTGTGTTTGAAATGTTATTTAATAGAGTGAGTTATCCTCATGTAAGTACCTCTTTTCTCCCCTGTCCTCATCCTCTCATATTTTTTTTGTTAATAAACTGAGGTAATATCCCTGTATTTACTAGAAAGGTAGCTATTAGCTGGAGACACAAATTTCTAAAACAAAGTTTCTCTTAAATTAACCTTCATCCTTTAAATAAGAACATATGTGAATTGGATTGTAGAGAATAAAATCATAGTATTGAGATGTCATAAAGACATGTATTTAAACCCCTTTCACAACTTTCAGTCCGCTCCCATATTTCTTCTTTCCCATTCATCCATCTCTTTACCAATAAACTGTCTTTCTTAAGTGATGTCATTTTCCATTGTCCCCAGGAAAGATTCCAAATTTCTTAACAAGTGTTATCATGCCCTCCAAGTTGTGGTCCCACCCTCCTTTTATATTTAATTTTCTGTACTCTCATTTCCTATCCCAATTCAAAAAGAAGATTAACATATTCTTACAATCTACCAGTTGCTAGGTAGGCACTGTCCTAGGAGTTTCATACGTCTGCTGTTTGTGCAAATGTACACTACTAATACCTCTTTAGTCTATTGAAGTTTATCCTTCAATATCAAGCTGTTAGAAGACATAGAAGAGAATTTCTGTAATACCAGCTAGCTTCTTTCCTTCTACCTCCAAGTTACTGAGTAAAATCATTCTTTCCATTATGTTCTGTATTCATTCTACCCTCCAACTAGATTGTGACTCACAGATAACATTGCAATATCTTTAGAGACTACATGCCTATCACAGTATTTAGTATCTATAGGTCCATGCATAAATATACAGCTTGTTAGCTATATGAATACAGCTTACATATGTATTAGGCATTTTTATAATTATATATCAGTACCCCCTCTATTTTGCAACAACAAACGATTGTTGTTGAAAAACAGAGATGCTGTACTTCAATCATCTTGCTACCTAATAAACTTGTCAAACTTGTCTTGTTAAAAGACAAAAATTCAGAGCACTCCCGGGTGACGCAGTGGGTTAAAGCACTAGGAAGTTAAAGCCACTTCCGCATGAATTCAATCCCTGCCAGCTCCAGAGGTGATTCACATGGCGTGGCAGACTTCTCCTCATCTGCCCACTGCTCCCCTCAGCAGTGTACTTTATCAGTCAGCCTGTTCTGTTCCCCACTCTGTCTCTGGTGAATCCTCTCACTGCTGCTGTACCTCTGGCCTGTACCCCAGTTCTGTATGCATACATAAATAAATCTTAAAAAAAAAAAAGACGAGTTCTGCTTGCCACGACCCAAACAATGTGCATCCAATAAATAAATCAAGGGTAATCAGATTTTAAACTGGCCTGCTACACCAGTTCTTCTATCTTCTAACACCTACCTACACTTAAAGGTTCTTTGAAAAATTGTACTGTGAGATTCCCCCTAATAGTTATGTGTTTATTGCTGCCCAAGGGAACTATGGTTTTATCTAGAGGAAGAAAAAATGCTACTATGTTAAGCAGAATGTTTACCATAAGAAAAATTCAAGACAAGCTGGAAGACTTAGAGAAGAGTTTCTCACAGGGATGCTACCTTTCCTGAGCACCCTAAGATTCTATATTTCTCATTCCCTTTTCTGTAACTTGTATACTCAATTGTATTATTAAGTTTGTTTCCTTTCATTTAGAGACCATTAAACACCAACTATTCTCCAAGAGAGAGAGCAGCAGGCTCAAACACCTGTTCCCACAACCTTGGATTCCAGCAAAACCTCTCTACAGAAATAGCTGAGAAGACTAATCCAGAAGTTTAGGGGAGAGCGCTAGAAAGGCAATATTCCAGGTCCCTTAGATAGGGACAGATCTGACCACCGCATCCAGTGGCATTTACTGAAAATGCCACCCCCATTCAAATTTCCAAATAATATTGGACTACATATGGGGGAGGGATTGATGTTAGACAGTGCAAGTTAACTGGAGGGAGGCCTGGGATAATTAACAAGATATTAGATTAGAAATGGAAGCTTCTCAAACCAAAGCCAGGAGTCAGAGTTAGGGGCAAAGAGAATTAATGAGTCATCAGCAAAACCTGACCATAGAGTTACCAGGAGGAGAACATAGTTGTGATAGGTTGCCTCTGCCCCTGATGGGATATGAAATTAAATTTGAGTTTACCTTTTTTGCAAAAATTTCACTTTTTCTTTTTACTAATGGCAAGTGACAAACAGAAAGCTAGTTGCCAATACATAACTAATTTTGAAAAGGAGGTGAGAATTTTAGAGAATGTATTCAGCTTCCCAGAATAAATACAATGAATTTCTCCTATCAAACTGCAAGTTTCTCTTAGTGCTCTGTCCTATACTGGCCACTTTACTTCTCTCTATCACTAAATCTCTAGCCAATTCTGACCCTCATACTCTAGAGAAATGCCTTAGAATTTTGGAAATGAATATGTTGTTTGTGTAAGTACGGTACAAAATTAGGTTACAGAAAAGGAATGTTGATAAGCATTGCTTCATGTAGTTATGAGCAATTATGAATAGATATGATTAAAAGCATGACACTGGATCTTAATAAAGTTTTTTTTTTGTCTTTTATAAGAAAACTTGATTTAGAATTTTCCCAAGAAGACTTTATATTTTTACAAATAAAACATTGAATGTTTGCAACAAACATTGCAGGCAATTATTTTACCAACACAACTCAGGCATGAAATTAGTTAAGTTTGGGGAGAGCAGTAGCTAGCATTCTCACTCTTTGGGCTCTGATTTCCCTTTTCAAAATTAGTCTATAGATAAGATTTTTTATAGCCTTCTTTGACTTATAATAATGTGAGTTAGCATTGAAAGTGATTTTCTTTTCATCAAAATGGGAGCAGAGGTATAATCTGTACTTTTAGATTTATTTTGAGAAATATTAATATATATAATAGACTTAGCATCATAAAAATCAGAATTTATTATTATCATCATCACTGTTTTGCAATTTACTTTATAAAACCATTATTTTATTTAGAATTTATGTGCTTCAAAGTCAAACGTGAACTAAATAGGCCGTTAGTTTTACATATATTCAAAATGTGATAATTTAAACCTATCTAGTAAGAAATATATTTTATTGAGAAGTAAATAAGTGAAATAAATTACTCCTTTATTTTTTTTATACTGCTTTTTTATCTCTCTTGCATGGGATATTAAAATTATATTTTTAATATGTTTTCTATTGACTGGAAATATTAAAGCAGTTTACCCCTAAATGATACCAGCTTTATATGTAATTACGTCATCTCAAGAGATATGTTCCATAATTTACTTAAAACAAGCAAACTTTTCATGTTTTATTTACTCAAGTCATTTGAGATTTTAAGAATCTCATCCCTAACAACCAATAAAAATCTAACTCATTATTTATAAAGCTGTATAAGGAAATATAAAGGGGAATTTGTGTGATTGAATTTAGGAATCAAAGAGATTAATGACTAGTTTTTAATCAATCACTTACTAGCTGCATACTTTGGGGGATGGTTACTTCTCAACTCCAGTTATAAAATGGATTATTAACTGGATATGTTTCAGAAGATAGTTCTAAGTAATAAGTATGCCAATGTATGTCAAATATTTAACATGAATTCTGATATTTTTTGAGTATTGTATGCATGTTTATTGCTATGTTCATAATTTTGCTTATTTTGTTGACTTTTTTGGCTGGGAAGTGATAACTATTTTCATTATTCTTTAAAACATAATTTTGATGAGGTTATCAGTTTATGCTTTCCATGATCTTTAATCTGCTCTATTTATAACATGCAATACATAGAATTGTCTATCAAGGAAATAATTTGAAAGAACGTGAAACTTCTTTAACAAAAAGATGAGAGAAATTGGAAATTCCATTTCCATTAGTGGATGAAACAGTGACAAAACAAGTTAAATACTGGGATTTCAGTTTGTACACCAAAAACAAGTGAAGAAAAATACCTTACTTATTAAATAATTCATTTGTTCTTGATTTAATTTTAGTATTGCTTTTATGAACTTCATTTGCTTATTTTTTGCAAGATAAGAATAACATTTCTGTTTTAAGGATTTTTTTATCACTAATGAAATTCCTTGATTGTCAGATTTTTGGAGAAATAAATGATATTCACATTTAGAAAATTCAGACTACATTGCTTTAGTATAAAACTTACTGAATATATTTTTTCTAAAACAATATATTGAACATTTAAAGACAGAGCACCCAACGCCACAATAGTGAAGGCAAAGATAAATAGATGGGACTACATCAAGTTAAAGAGCTTCTGTACAACAAAAGAGACATTACTAAAAACAAACAGAAAGATCACTAATTGGGAAAACATTTTCTCACACAAAAGTAGCGATAAAGGACTGATCACAAAAATATACAGAGAACTGATGAAACTCAACAAAAATAAAGTCAACAACCCCATCAAAAAATGGGCAGTAGAGCTAAAAAGACACTTCTCCAAAGAGGAAATGCAGATGGCTAATAGGCATATGAAAAAATGTTCAACATCACTCGTAATAAGGGAGATGCAAATTAAAACCACAATGAGATACCACCTCACTCCAGTGAGAATGGCACATCTTCAAACAACTAGCAACAACAAATGTTGGCGAGGATGTGGAGAAAAAGGAACTCTCCTGCACTGCTGGTGGGAATGCAAACTAGTACAACCACTATGGAAAACTGTTTGGAGTTTCCTCAAACTGCTAAACATGGAGCTTCCCTACGACCCAGCAATCCCACTCCTAGGTATCTACCCAAAAGACACAAAAACACTGATTGAAAAAGATACTTGTATCCCCATGTTTATTGCTGCTTTATTTACAATTGGAAAAACATGGAAGCAGCTGAAATGCCCAAAAGTAGATGACTGGATTAGAAAGATGTGGTACATATACACAATGGAATATTACTCAGCAACCAAAAAAGAGAAACACATGTCTTTTGCAGCAACTTGGATGGAGCTGGAAAAGATCATGCTTAGTGAGATAAGCCAGAAAGAGAAAGAAAACTACCTGATGGTTTCACTCATAGCAGGAGTATAATGGACCAGGCGAGAAAATAACAAAAATAATGAACAACCATATACCAGAGACATTCTGTGGGAGTGGAGTGGGGAATGGGATCAAAAACGGGGGGGAAGAGGGGGGAGAAATGCACGGGACTATGGTGGTGGCACAGGGGTGATTTGGTGATGGGAAACCCGCGGGGATTACAATCGAGATGGAAAAAAAAATGTGCAAAATGATGAAAAATAAACTTTGAAAAAAAAAAAACAATATATTGAACATTGTGTTCTAATAAGGCATAAATTCCATGCAGTCCTGATCTTATAGCATGAAAGTACCACAGTAAAACTGATTGTGGTAATTAGTAGCTGTTGAATACTTTAAGAGTGGAGCACATTGACTACTTACTGGATGGAGCTTTCAATCCGGGTTATAGTGAGAAAAGCAGCAAGGTTTGCTGTATAAGATGAGATGACAATCAAAGCAAATAGCCACCAAGCCCCCATCATCATTCGGGTAGCCAGGGTTGTGTAGGGGACCTCTCCACCTGAGGAAAGAAGAGAAGAAAATAAAAGAACATCAACAAGTAGTTATTGAAAATATGAGGACCTATGATCAATACTCAATTAACTTTTAACTAGTGAAAAATCTTAATAACATTAGAACATATCTGTGTATTTTATTTATGTTCATCACTTCATATTTAATATTCTTTTATAAGTTTATATGACACTGATTCAAAAAGAAGCATCATACATATTGAGTATAACGTTTAAATGTCATTTAAATGATTTTTTTCAAATCTTTTGTTGAAAACTAAAATTATTTGCCCTTCATTATAAACACAAATACTTTATTTGCAAAAACTTGATTACCATCTATTTAAGTGATATTCATAATATTGTGCTTATAACTCATCCCTTTTTAGATTTCTAGTCTATAATTTTAATTAAAATATTATTTATTTATGCACATAAGAACTGGGGTGTAGGCCAGATGTGCAGAGGTTGGGGTGATGGTGAAACAATTCACCAGAGATAGAGATAGGACAGAACAGGTAGATCTATTGCAGGCAAGAGAGGAGAGAACTGCTGTATCAGCTGAGTCAGTTCTCTGGCTGCGATCAAACTCATGCTGCAGCGGCAGTCCATAGTTTGACAGAGCTGAGACTTTAGCTCCTGCACCACCCTAGAGACCCCTCTAGTTAATAAATTTAAATGATAATTTTTGGTTAAATCTCTAGAATCATAGCCAATCAAAGATCTTTAGATCAAAAATATTATTTCATCACATTTGCTTTGTTGTACTTCTAATCACCTAGCCACTCTTTTGCAAACTTGAAGAATCCTCCTCTCCATCTTCTCAACATTATAGTGCTTTTGGACTCAATATTTAGACTGCTGTCATTCTCTGCCAATGTACCCATTCTGGGTAATCTCAAGTTACTTAACTTTGAATATCACTTACAGTATACTTTGATGAATCACAGATGTATATTTCAAGGTTTAATTTCCCTTAACACATGATTTTTACTTATAATTTATGTATCAAACTTAACCATACTTTAACTTCCATATTAATATCCCAGTCACACTATTCACTCAATTTCTCAGGCTAAATAGTAATTACTCCACATTCCATTTCCCAAGCCCTATCACATTTTACCTACAGATTTCATACCAAGGTATAAGAAAATGAGTTAATCTGGCTTTTTTTTTTTTTTTTTTTGTCTTCCAAATAACAGACAGCCCATCACATTTAAATGTTATATTTTCCGGCTTCTGGACATCCAGCAAGCAACTGATGGGCCTTGTTTCACAGCAATGTAGCAGCTATGTAGCCCTGTGCTAGCTGTTTTAGGGGGCTAAATGGCTCAGTAGTGCTCCACATTTCAGTCTCTCTGTGCCTTCCTGCCTGTGGATACAGTCTCCTGCTTCAGCATCAAAGCATGACAGACACCTCTAAGATTCCAAAATTCTTATTCTGTTTGCCTGCATTGATGAAGAATCTGTCTGGCCTGCATGGTTGCACAACATCAGGTCTAGCTCATCTCATTATTTGCACTGCTGCTGCATCTTCTTAGATTAGACTTTCTGAACTACTTAAAAGTTTTACTTAGGCCCCTCCCTGGTGGTGCAGAGGGTTGGAGTACTGCACCGTGAAGTTAAGCCAGGCCCTGGCCATTTCTGTGAGTTTAATCCCCACCCCAGAGGTTATCTGCCTGGCACAGAAGACCTCTCCTGACTCCCCTGCTGCTCCCTTCATCAGTGTACTTTGTCGATCTACTTGTTCTGCTCCCCACTCTGCTGGTGAATCCTCTTGCTGCCCCTGCACCTTAGGCTGTACCTCATTTCTGTATGCATAAATAAATAAATCTTTAAAAATATATATATCTTTAGAAAAAAATTGTTTATTTACATTCTAAACACTATTACTCCTAAGTCTATCATCCTGGTGCTCTTTAGAAATTACAGTGATATTTCCATACTCCCCTGCCTAAAACTTTCACTGAACTCTCACTGCTGTCAGGAAAAAAAAAAATCGAAATTCTCTACTGATGTCTACCAAGGTCTATAACAACCAAATGACCACAGGTCAATTTCCAGATCTTATCACTTTCTACTCTCTCAAAAGCCTTGTGAAATGCTATATGAGATATTTTAGTTTCTGTTCAAGGTCCTTTGCACTTTAAATGTTTTATGCCTGGAATTCTCTTCATTGTAATCTGTAAATTACATTTCCATTAGATATATTAAAGAGTTTGTTCAAAGGATAATTAATTTTTTTATATTGTCACTCTATCTAAAGAAAGTCTATAAAAACTCATACTCCCAAACTTTAAAAGATCAGAATTTATCATGTTTTATATAATTTTATTTCCCTTAGAGTGTATTTTTTATTTATAGTAACATTTTTTGTCCCATATTGGGACAAGATATTGTTCCAACAATTAATTCTTTGGGTATTTTTTTTTTTCTAAATTTTCAGTGAAGTGCAAATATAGTTAATTTTTTTTTCTTTCTGTAATATGCTCAGAAGCTGCTAATCTCAACAAAAAGGAAATATTCACTCAACTTTTAAAAATCAAGTTTTAAATCTACATGAGATATTTGGAAGAAAAATAACTATTTGAAAAAGTGATGAAACAAGACCAAGATAGTAGCTAAAAATTGTAAAGTAATACCTACGAAATAATAGAACACTATATTTATGAGTGAAGAGAACTATTAACATTGATTAGAATCATCATCATTCATATGAAAGGCTGTTTGTTATACTTTCTTCATCTACAGCATACAATTTGCAACTTAGCCAATTCACACATTCTTGCAGAAACCAAATCAACTGATATTATATTTATTGCTGTACTTAGAAATCAAATGGTAATAGTAATGGGATTCTTGACTTTCAATTTTAGTAACTTAGATAATCCTCCCGCTGAGAACAATTTAAAAAATGTATAATGTATTTGAAAACTAAAGATGTATGATCCAGGGGACAATAACCCAGGAAAGTGATGTGGCATTTAGCACTGCCTTTTCCTCAGGGTACGTAAGTGTATGCGTGCACGCGTGCGCGCGCACACACACACACCAATTTAAGAAGAGCAAGCTAAGAGATTGAGAAACTAAGCACTGTTTTTCAAAGACTTATGTTTAATTGGTTATGAAGATTGAGGCCTAAGTCTATTTTAGATTCAAACATTTAAAGATTATTACCTTTGTTATGTTTTGTAGATTAATTTTGCACACATTAACATATTATAATTTTCTTCATTTAACATTCTTGAATTTTTTGGCTAGAATTTACCCTGTCTTGAAAAGAGATTGCAGTAAAATGTGTTCATTGACAAAAAAAAAAAAAAAAGCAAGCAAATTGAATATAACCAAAAATAAATGAGTATCTTGATTTTATTGTATAAATGGCTGCAGCCTGAGGAAGTCAGGGACAAGGAAGAAAGGAATAACAGGTAAGGGAGGGACACAGAGTCCCTGGTTGTAGACTATGGGTTCTTTGGGTATGGGCATAATGCCTGAAGGGAGAGTCTTACATGTCTATAATGTGAACAATGATGTAAACAGTATTAACAGTTTTAGGGATTTGCCTTAACAGCAAGGAAAACAAAAGAGTACATAAATATCTAGGAGTACATCAGAATAAAAAGCCTATAAAATATTATAACAAATTAAAATGAACTAAAAATAAACTATGAAATAGAGGTGAGACCCTGGGCCTCTCTTGGGGAAGATGTTAGAGAATACAGAGTCCAGAAATACACACGTATATGGACAATTAATCAAAGACAATGAGGTAAAAAAAAAACAACACTGGAACAAGGAACACCTATTCAATGAGTGGTGTTGGGAAATCTGGATAGGTACATGCAAAATAATGAGATGGCCATGACCTCACACTATAAGCAGCTCAAAATGGATCAAAGACTTAGATGCAAAACTGAAAGCATAAGCAGTACATTTCATGACAAAGGTTTAGCAACATTTTTAGGGATTTGCCTCAACAGCAAGGAAAACAAAAGAGAACATAAACATCTGGGAGAACATCAGAATAAAAAAACCCTCTACCGTGAAACTATAACAAAAACAAAAATAGAAGAAAATATTTGTATAACACACATTGGAGAAAGAACTGCTATCAAAGATCTACAAATTACGGATAATACTCTATAAAAACAAAATTAATAACCTAATCAAAAATGGGCAAAATAACTAAACAGAAGAAGATATTCACTTGGGCACAAGAAAATTAGTTGACAATTGTATTGGATAAATGCAAATTAAGAACATATTGAGATGTAATCTCATACCTGTGAGAATGACCCAAATGGAAAAACCCAGAAGTGTGGTGATTATGTGGAGAAAAATGGGATTCCCCCTCCCTATCTACACATGCACACACTGTTGGTGGGAAATCAAATTGGTCCAGCTTTTATGAAAAGCAGTACCGAGGTGTCTCAAATATTAAAATTGGATCTACCATAGGACCCAGTAGTTTCATTCTTATGAATTTAGGCAAAATTTAATAACATTTATTTGAAAGAAAGTTTGCATACCCTTGCTTATTGCAATGCTATTTATTATAGCTAAATTACAGACTTATGGTAAGAACCTAAGAGCTCCCAAAATAAATGAGTGAATTAAGAAGATGTGGTACATAAACACAATGGAATACTACTTGGCAATCAAAAAAAAGATAAACTCATGCCATTTGTGGCAACATGGTTGGAGCTTGAAAGAATAATGTAAATGAAACAAATCAAAAGGAGAAAAATTACAACCAGGTAGTGTCACTAATTTATGTAATATCATGTACTGGATTAATAGTCAGTTAAAGGCACGTTCATATACTAATTCTTGATATCTCACTATAGAACTGGTAAGGAGAACTAAGAGGAAAGATCTATGATGGTGGAATATGGTTGATGGTTGGTGGGTGTCCTCTGGTGTTAACTGATGGAAGGCATTTCACTAGTACTTCAGCTAAGAAATTAAATAAATAAATAAACAAATAAATATTCTTAGACACTAAAATGTCAATCACTAAAACTCACTGTTTTAGCATTATTAAGGGAGAAAGTTATATATTAATCTTGGTAAATACAGATTAATATATGGACATCTAATTAAAAAAATAACTCTTAGAAATAAAGAGGTAAAATTGAAACAAAATAAACTTCCCTTTTTTTCACAAAGAATACCTTCAGAAAGTTTACAGCAAACATTATATTTATTCATAAAATAGGTGTTTTAAAAGAATACCTTAATGGCAACAAGTTGTTGACAGTTATATTGAACATTAACTTGTAGGTGGGAAACAGAGTAGCAGAATAAAGCGGACAAAATAAATGAAAAACAGTGAAAATTGAATATAATGAGATAAAACTTATGAATTGGAGATAGTATGATATGTTTGAAGACTTTTCAGGATAATATAAAAATAATAACTAGGTTAGCTAGGTTTGCCTTGGCATGGAATTAATATTAAAACATCAATTACATATGTATATATCAATAAACACTTAAAGCATGAAATTAATGTGATTTTCAATCATTCTAGAAATATCAAATATCTAGGAATAAAGATGTGAGGAACCTCTACATGAAAAACTTTAAAAATTTTGTGTGATATAAAAAAAAGTTGGGATAAATGGACAGATATATCGTGTTTATTGTCTAGAGGACTGATATTGTAAACACAAGTCTTTTTCAACTTAGTCTACAGATCCCACTAATTATCAATATCATAGGCTCTTTGTGTATATTAGAAACTGAATGTAAAATTTATCTAAAATTGCCAAAAGACAAAAATAACTAGGGCAATCTTCAAGAATACAGATAAGACTAGTTTTAGGTGATTCTAGTTTCTGTAATAGTTAAGATAATGGCCCTCAATGGTGGCGCAACGGGTTAGGACATAGCACCGCAAGCTAGTTACAGCTGCTTCAGTGCGAACTCGATCCCCTGCCAGGGAGGTGATCCACATGGCTTGGCAGACCTCTCCTGACCCGCCCACTGCTCCCCTCAGCAGTGTACTTCGCCAATCTGCCTGTTCTGTTCCCCACTCTGTCTTTGGTAAAGCCTCTCACCACTCCTGCATATCTGGCTTGTACCCCAGTTCTGTATGAATGAATAAATAAATCTTTAAAAAAATTAGTTAAGATAGTATTGTATCTGTAAAAGTATACACCAAATTTTGAAAATTATCTATATGTATGCAGTACTTGATTTATGGACTTTCTATACATAGGGAAATTTTTCTTAAAAGTGTTAAATTGGATATACACACTAAAATGAAACTGCCATATGCACAAAAATCAGCACCTTATAGATACAACAATAAAAAAATAAAGCAACCCAAAATACTATAAAATATTACAATCAAATATTTGGGTTATAAAATATTTATATGTTCATAATTTAAAAAACACATTTTTTAATAGATTCAAGCAGTTAAAGGAGACAATTCCTCATCTTTCTGGGTGTGAGGGTATTTTGATGTCTATGACCTTGTTAAAGTTGAAATCTGATGTTACGCTACAGAAGAATGTAGGATTTATATTTTCCAAAGTAATTCTTCTGTTGTTGGATATCTTCTTGACAAAGATTTGCATTTGATATGACTAGTTTACCACATCAAAAAACACAAATATCAACCTTGCTACTGTATATATTATATTGCCTATAAAAGTTATTGAAGAAATAACAGAATGTTTTGTCCTCTGGTAAGATTGTGAAACTTGATCATTTTCCTTAATGTAGGCAAAAAAATATTGTTCTTATTTTGTATGAGTATATTTAAATGTTGGTGGAGAAGAATATAGAAAGGTAATTAATGATTTAAAATTATTCAATTAAATTATTTGGTAAATCAGTTCCTTGTAGATCTAAATAACTCATAAAATGTTTAAGGTATCAATCATTTTTATTATATGTTAATCTATTACTGAAAGCTTATTCATAAGCAGTCACATTTAGAGACTGACTGGAACCAGAATTATAAATGATTTAATATATTCTTGTGGAGGGTGTGGGGAGTAACATGGAGGGATATTTTAGATACATGTGTGGTTTTCTGTTTACCTTGTGTAAGTAGATCCACTTGTTAAACTTGTAAAACAAGTTGGAAAAGTTGTATATGCTTGATACAACAGGACACTTTAGGTGGTAAAGAGGGTAGCAGAAAGTCATATTGTGTTAAAGTGAGAAGTTGAACATTTACACTATCTTTCCTGTTTTCTTATTATGGTAAAAGACAAGGTATTCTTTTGTAGATAAGAGGATAATGGATGTATCTATTTTTGTATCTATTTTTATAAAAAGCAGGCAAATTTCAAGCTCCTTTTGTCAGGCAACAAAAGCTAACTAGGATATAATAATATTTTTCATTTATATTGTAATTATGTTATAGTTAATATCTAATTGATGCAAATAACAGTTTTTATCAAACCTGGTCATTTTTTTAAGATTATTGATGCATACAAGAACTGGGGTATAGGCCAGAGGTGCAGGGGGTGAAAGACAGAGTGGGGAGCAGAACAGGCAGATCCACTCACATAAACTGCTGAGAGGGCAATGGGCATAACAGGAGAGGTCTGCCACCCCATATGGGTCAGCTCCCTGGCCAGGGATTGAACTTGCACTACAGTGACTGTGGATAGCTGCATAGTGCTGTGCTTTAACCTTATGCACCACCAGGGAGGACCCATGGAATAATATTTATTAGGAATAGCAGCCATGGAATTTCAAATTCAAACATTCCATATTCTCCTGCTATCTTCTATCTTTTTGCATTTCCTCCTTACATGGTTTCACGATCTAAGAACTATTGACCCTGCTACCCTGTTCCTACTTTCTCTACCCCGTAGACCCATTTTCCCCTTACCCAAACTAATTGTAGAAATTTGTTCAATTCATTGCATTTATCCTCAACTCTCTTGAAATTTTCAGAGTCTCAGAGTCAAATCTCCTCTCTGTATGTGAACTGTAGAGTTGAATAGAACTGTGAAATAAAACTGTGTAGTACATTTTAAATGCAGGGACATAGACTTCAAATGAGCCTTTGTGTAGACATTCAGCCATTCTATACTTCCTTGAAATTCTCTCTCCTACTATCCCAGACACAAGATACATTTGTTTTTCATTATTCCAAAATTTCTTCATCCCGACCATCCTTGTGCACAACATATGACCCAGAAAGTAGAATAAAAAAT
Organism: Condylura cristata; assembly: GCF_000260355.1. Taxonomy (NCBI): domain Eukaryota; kingdom Metazoa; phylum Chordata; class Mammalia; order Eulipotyphla; family Talpidae; genus Condylura; species Condylura cristata. Next base: position 4,529,389 of record NW_004567113.1, read on the forward strand.
AATTGGATCCTGGGATTATGTCACTAGAATTACAATCTCTGACAATATACAAAATTATATTTCCACCATGGTTATTCATATTACCATGTGTGTTTGCATAGTATGCAAAATAAAAACAGTAGTTCAGGTTTGGTAGTACTGATTTCAAAATAAAAGCAGTATTATAGGTTTATCAGTGTCCTAGGAGAGATGTTTAACAGAGATAAAATAGAATCACTATAATAAATCATGGCTGTTTATAAATTATAACTGGAGTTTATTGACTTTTAGGCATTATAGGAAGAGTTTGTTATAAAATTCTTAAGTATGAACTAGATTGGCAGTTTACTAAGGTACTTCATGATTTGTATAGACAGAACAATTCTAGATCTGAGGGTAGAAACCTGGCTTCAGTGCTTATCATTTAATTCCTAGAACTATTAGATTTTTGATACATGATATTTTGCAAGTTTCTTAAGAAACTTTTGGAACAAAGAGTCCACACTTAATTTAATTTCATGTTAATTATATCTTTGCTGGTAGAATAATATTCACAGTCAGATATATCATAACACACTTATGTATCTTGTTATTTGAAATTTGGAGATTTTATGCTAAGATATCACATTGCTATAAACATATATTATGATAGATTAATAAGGAGAAGTTATTTGGTATAACAACTAAATAAAATATTTTAATGTCTTACATGGCCGATATAATTCTAACTTAGTTTAACCAGTAAGTGGTTCTTTGGGGAAAAAAAAGAGACATTTAGCTATGTTCACACACACACACACAAAGGGGAAAAACTCAAACAGATATGATTTTATATGAAAAAGGAGATATTCCCATAGATATTTCTGAAATTTAAAGGATGTAAGAAATTACTAGAAACATGTGTACACAAGTACATTAATAACCTGAAAAAGATATACAAATTCTTAGAAATATGCTAACATCCAAAGCCATGTCAGGGAGAAACAGAAAACCTCAACAAACTAATTACAGGGAGGTAATTGAAATTGTAATTAAAAGTCTCCCCTCCCAAAAAGCCTAGGAACAGATGGTTTCATTATTGAGTTGAAAACCTTCCACTATGAATAATACCTATAGTTTTTTTTATTTATTCCAGATATTAAGAAATAAGGTATGCTTTTAAGCACACTTTATGATGCCAACATTAGCCTTATAATATATCCAGACAAAGTTTATACCCAGACAAAGTTTCACAATAAAAGAAGGCTACAGATCAATTTCCTGATGAATATAGATAGAAAAAACTTGGATAGATGTTTTATTTTGAAAACAGAATTAAATAATGCATTAAAACAAATATACACCACGAGAAAGTAGGATTTATTTGAAAATCAATCAACATAATTCATTACCCTACAAAATGAAAGTTATAAAAGCTAATATAAAGTTAATTATAAAAGTTATATAATCCTATCAATAGATATGGAGAAAGCATTTGATAAATATTAATATTTACTTACGATAAAAACCCTCTGAAAATGGGTATTGATGGACCATACCTCAACATAAAAGGCCATATATAATAAACCCACAGATAACATCATTTTCAATGGTGATAAATTGAAATCTATTCTACTAAGATCTTCTGGCAAAAGACAAAGATGTTCACTTTCACTACTACTATTCAATACTACCATAGTATTGGAAGTCCTAAACACAACAGAGTCAAGAGAAAGAAATGCAAGGGCCTAAATTGGGAAGAAGTAAAACTATCATTATTTGAAGGTGACTTGATAATATTTAAAAAACCCTAAAAAATCTTCTAAAAATTCTAGTTGAAACAAATCAGTTCAACCAAATAGAATATTACAAAATCAATTTATGAAAATCAGTTGTGTATCTATTTGCAAACAAGCTAGGAGACAAAGGAACCAAGGAACTAATATTGTTTTCAGTTATGTCTAAAGGAATTAAATACCAAGAAATAAACTTAGCAAAGGGGGTGTAAGACCTATACAAAGAAAACTATAAGATATTGTTAAAAGAAATGGAGTAATACACAAGGAAATGGAAAATTATTCCCTGATTTTCAGTTGGAAAACTAACATTTTTAAAATGGCCATAATCCTGAAAACAATATACATATTCATAAAGTCCCTATCAAAGTTTTAATGGCATTCTTCAAAGAAATAGAATAAACATGACTAAAATTCATGTGCAGCCACTAAAAAGCCAAATAGACAAAATATACTGGCATATAAAAGAGAGATGGTGGCACCAAAATCCAGACTTCTAAATATATTATTCTAAATAATCAACAAAATGGTATGATACTGAAACAAAGAGAGACATACAGATCAATGGAATAGAAATGACAGCTTCAAAATAAACCCACACCTATCTGGAAAGCTAGTTTACAGTAAAGGAGGCAAGAGCATAATAGAAATAAAAGTCCCTTCAATAAATAGTGCTGTGAACCTTTTGGCCACTTGCAAAATAAATAAATTTCACCACTAACTCACACCATACACAAAGTTTAAATCCTAGTGGATTTAATTTACTTTAATTTGGATTTAATTTAAGTTGGACATAAAAGCTAGCACCATAAAATACATGGAAGAAGACAATGGTGAAATAACATATTTACTGGCTCTAGTTTCACCAATATTGGGTTCATCTCCAACAAAGAGAAACAAAAGGTAACATAAAGGGACTACATCAAAATGAAGTTTTGTACAGTGAAAAAAATTATCACTAAAACAAAAAGGACATACTACTGAATGAGAGAACATATTTGCAAATATTAATTCTCAGATAGTGTTGATACCCTATATCTACAAAGAACTCATAAATAAACACCTAAACCAATAAATCCCAATCAGAAAATGGGCAGGATAGCTAAGTAGGCCCATCTCTATTGAAGACACACTGATGGCCAACAAGTATATGAAAAAAATGACTTATCATCAGGGAAAGGCAAATGAAAATCACAGTGAGGTAACATTTCACACCTGCAGGAATAGGTTATATCAAAAAGATCAGACACAAAACAATCAGAAACAAGATGGAGTAAAAGGAGTCTCTGTACTCTGTTAGTGCTAATATAGGGTAGTTATGCCCTATGGAAAACCATATTGATATAGTTATAAAAATAGTAAAATTTATCTATCATATAGCCAGTGATTGTACTCCTAGGTAACTACTTGAAGACTGCAGACAAACAAAAATTAAAAGTCTAATTTTAAAAGGCATGAACATTTTGGGAAATCACAACAATATCTGCTACAGTCAAGGTATGGCAAAAACCGAAGCCATCTGAGTAGATTAAGAAGATGTGGTATATAGACACAATTGATACTACTCAGCTATTAAAAACAAATAATTGATCATTAGCCATTTGTGGATAGGACTGGAGGGTATTATGCTAACAAAATAGATAGGAAGAAAAAGACAACTATCAGATGGTCTCATTTATATGTGGACTATGAAGAAATAAAATAAATAGTTAAAACCATACTAATGAGAAACCCTAGTCTGTGGAATTTGGACTTCCTGAGGACAGGAAATAGTGGGGGGGGGGGAAGCAAAGTGAAAAGGGGACACTATGTGCTTTGGCAAAGTCCTATTGGTTCCTTGCTGATAGGTTTGGTGTAGTAACGTACACATGAAGTGTGTGATCTTGTACCTTTCAACCATCTGCAGTGTTGCTAGCCAATGTTACCTTATTAAAAAGCAAAAATGTACAAAAATGAAGAGTAATGTAAAAAATCTAAAATTTTAAAACTAGAATGCATAAAAGTGAAAAACAGTGACTTGTTCTAAGGAACAATAAAAATACTTTTTAGTATGGCTTCTAATATTATTGAGCAAATAGTGATAGGTAATGTTGTTTCTCCATCATTAACACGTTACTTTCTGAAGTGTTGACATTCCAGTTGGCTTGTCCATCTTCCAATAGAAGATGATAACTTTAAGGTTCTTTAAAATTTCTGTTTTAACAGAAGTACTTAATTTTATTTTGCTGAATTCAGTTCCATGGACTATTTCCAATGAAAAGACTATAAAACTACTATATTAGAAATTAGTTATAATCAAATTGAATCCTGGTGGTTATGCCACTAAAACCTGGCATTGTAATTCAAACTTTAAGTGTCAATTGTTGTGACTCATATTAGAACTAAACTGAATTTCATTATACCCAAAAGTATAAAATATAAATGTAAAAATATAATGTATAACAATGTATAAAAGTATAACACTTGTCAGTTTCTTATTTTTAGAATGTTTTCATTTATTCTGGTAAAATTTATATCAAAGTTTCCCATTGCTAATGAGAAAGGTAATAAAAGATAATCAATTGAGAGTCAGTTTTCCTAAATGACATCACATGAAGCATTTGGATTTTAGTGTTTCAATAAAAGGGGTATATCAAGTTTTCCCTTTATAGTTTTGTACAGATATACATCATCGAAGTTGAAATAAAGTGCTTCCTGAAATAAAAGCTGCATTAGCTGTAACATGAAGAATACAAATAAGAGATGTATACAAACTATTTTATATAATGTCTTGCCTCAAACTGGTTTACTTTAATAATTCCAAAATAGTGGGTGTTCTGATATTTAGAAATGCTTGTAAACCCTTTCTCTAAGTGTTATTTCATACAGGTTTGGTTTTTTCTTCCTGAATTAATTGCTTTGTATTCAATTTTATTGGAAACAATGGTCATAGAAATGCATTGCAACTACTAAAATTGTATTATATATTAAATTTCTTGGGTCAAATAAATTTTTTATGATGCTAATTACCAAAGTACTTTTTTTCTTTTATGGGATTCATTAAAACATTTTGAATAGTCAAATGTATTATTTTAGATATTCTGTGTTGGCACTGATATTAGAGACCCTTTTCTATTTTTAACATTTATTTTTTATAAAGAGGCTTCTAAATATTTTAACTTGATCAGATTCATTGGAAGACTTGGTAATATAGATAACTGTTACTGAAATTTTTCCATTAATCCACAGATATGAATCTTACACAATTAATTGTTAGTAAAAGCAGCGTTAGCAGAAACACAATGAATTAGTTGGTACACTTTACATTTTCTACCATTTTAATATACAACAAAAACATTGTATTTGTTTCTCTCCTTTTCTGTTTTCTTTCCCAGTATAAATCAGAAGGAACTTTGTGTATTTTAGCACTAACACTAAGAATGCATCTCCAGAACACTGGTATCACAACTATCAATAACTAAGAGGAATACCATAAACTCACATTGACTTTCAGAACATTTTTCAGAACTTGCATGGTTTACATAGTTAATTAATATTTGCTACTATCACACTACTTTAATTCTGAGGGTTCCTATCTCTGTATTCATGTTCTTACTGTCGTTATCCTCCTTACTATTTTAGAGATCTTGTTAAAAAAAGTAAAAAAAAAATAGCAGGAACCTCATAACTTCATTCTTTCTTTCTTGGTTTGTCTTTCTATATACCCGTAAATGTATTGCTCTATGAGTCAAGAGTGTATATCCTAGATTTTGGTACAAAAAGAGTTATGGTGTGCCTCTGTGGTGGTGCAAGGAGTTAAGTCTCATCACTATGAAGCTATCCACAACCATTGCACCAGGAGTTCAATCCCCAACCAGGGAGGGGCAGACACATGGCACAGCAAACCTCTCCTGTCTCGCCTGCTGCTCCTCAGTTGTGTATTTCCAGTGGATTCACCTGTTCTACTCTCTACTCTGTCTCTGCTGAATCCTCTTACCCCACAACTCTTTTCTGCATAAATGAATAAATCTTAAAAAAAAAGTTATGAGTATAGTATACAGAAATTCTCTGAGACTATAAAATTGAAAAAAAGTATGATTTTAATAATTTAAAGAGAAAATATAAATCAAAACAAACCCATCAACATCCTCCAAAAGTTTTAGTTACATTGTTTAGAATTTACCTTCAATTTCAAAAGCTGATTATATGTCATCAATTGTTTTTCTCACCTCTGCCATATTAGCTTTCTTGGATTTCAGATTAGTTTTAATTATTACAAGATTTGATCGATACATTAAGTATTTTATTTCTATTTTTAATATATCCACATATTGCATGTGTATTGTTCACAGAAATCCTATTAAAGAAAAACCAAATGTACATCATTTGCCTCTCAATGCCTATCACTAGGGGATATACTCAGTATATTGCTGAACAAAGAATATATGTAGTCATTCTTAATATTTATCCAGATAGCACATAGGAGGCCTTGAACACTGCACTTTTGTCTGTACTATTTTTCTTGCTATCTACTGATTTCAACACATTGTTGGCAATGAAGTGAGGGCTGCGGAATGTGCCCAAAGATAAAATGTCTAAATGACTACTAGTTTGTCAAATTGCATGAAGCAAGACTGAAGTTGAGTTAGATTTGCCACTCTCCAGTGATGCATTAGCTTTTAATGTCTTAAAATAATTATAGCAAGGCCTAATACAGTATATAAAGCCACTACATAAATTGTCGTGCCATTATCAACCCCATTTTTCAGGGTTTCAATCAATCAGTAGATCTGAAGAAAATTGCACCTGTTTTTATAATCCCAGAAGCATAAAATTTCAAATGATAGGCAGCATTATCAACAGAAATCAAAAGTGAAATGGATCTCAAAGTGAACTTTTTAATCACCTCTGGAATTTGAGACTCATTCCTAAACCAAGCCTCATGCATCAGTGCATCCTGATTTCCACAAGGTCAGAGAATGCCAATACATATCCAATCAAGAGAGTCAGGAGTAAGAATGCAAGGAGTAATGGCATTTAAAGCTCCAAAATGCCATTCAAATCCAGTGACCTGCTAACCACCTTTGCAGATTAATTTTAAATTATAAGTCATTTATTTAACATAAATTAAAACATAGTTTTATAAAGGGAATGATTTAACAGTACAAATTTAGTCATTTCAAGTGCACTACCAGCCTTTGTAATCTTGAAGTCCCTCTTCTTCCTGTTTTTCACACATCTTGTGCTTATGTTCTTAGTAGGAATTTTCAAAGAACAGAAGAAAAAAAATTGTTTTTTTCAACATCTTTTCAGTTTCTACTTCTGAATAATAGCTTGAAAAATGACTAAATGAATGAGATTTTGGTGTATTGATAGTACAAAAAATATTAGAATAAAATACAGATATTTTATTAAATATGTAGGACTTACATATTTTCTGATTTCAGTAATACATACCTATGTATAGTTAAAGAGACAATTCATTGCATCAGTAGCTATTTCCACAATATAGCTGACTGAGAAGCAAATGAATATGAACCACAACTTATGGATTTCTCTGTTTTTATTTTTTTAAATATAAATACCTAAAGTAAAATGCATTTTAAAATTCCACATGAAACTTAATACTTAAGGAATATTCCCTCCTCCTTCTTCTCCATCTTTTTAAATGTGCTATTTGCATGTGGCTTTTTGAAGTACACAAGAAATTCTAAAGTTTTCAAATTGGGGTCTCTGTAGTAAGAGTCAGACTTAGGTTGAATTGAAAAGCAGTGGGAAAATTCAGAAATAGGATCTTATTGTTGAGCCTAGTGGTTAAGTAAACCCTGGATGTAACAAAGAACAGGGAAGTAGGGTGAGGGAGAAAAAGGATCCACATAAAATAAAACAAATAAAAAAATCCTCTCCAGAAAAAAAAAAAAAAAAAAAAACAAGGAGCAAAGGCCAGAAAAAGTAACAAAAGCCATCGTTGGTTATGTATTTACTGATATACTAGGAATTGTGCTGTTTTGTAAGCTTTTTCTTTTTAACATTTTTAAAAAGATTTATTTTTATTTATTTATGCATACAAGAACTGAGATGTAGTCCAGAGGTACAGAACATGAGAGGATTCCCCAGAGAAAGTGTAGGAGTAAAGCAGGTGGATTTACTGAAATGCACTGAGCAGATGAGATAGGAGAGGTCTGTATCATGTGGGTCACTCCCTGGCTTGGGATAAAACTTGTGTTACAGTGTCTAAATATAGCTTGATAGTACTGAGACTCTCCCCATACCACCAGGGAAGTCCCGTAAGTGTGTTCTTACTTAATTTTCACAGCAACCTTATGGAATGATTTTCTTAAAAAGATTGTCTTTCCTCAACCAAAGTCAAGATCATAGAGAACTAGGGTCAAGTGAATATTGTTTACAGATTATCACTGGCAAATGAGAAAAGTAGGCAAGTAGTGACATATTATAGAAAATCTAGGAAGCCTGTGGTGTCTTCTCCAAGCACATTTCTTCTACCACAGTTTTGGATTTATTACTACTTCATTTTCTCTCTCTGCTCTAAATTATAGTAGTTTAGACTGAAGAGATTCGTGTGAACAAAATTCAAATGAAAAGAATAAGAATTTATGCATCTCTGAGAGTTAGGGAAAAAATATCCCATTTTTTTCTTAGAATTAATTTACTAAGACTAAAATACTTATACATTTAATATGTGACTTTGCATTTTGTAACATATAAAGCAGAGGAAAAAAAAAGGTGATATTCCATTACTCAGCATTCAAAAAAGATAAACTCATGCCATTTGTGGCAACATGGATGAAAGTGGAAAAGATCATGCTTAGTGAAATAAGCCAGAAAGAAAAAGAAAAATAGTGGGTTGTTTTACTCATAGCAGGAGTGTAGGGATCAGGGAAAGGAAAAAAAAAAAAAAATATATATATATATATATATAGCAATTATAATACTGTGAAAAAGAATGTCAACAACTATAAACCAGAGTCATTCTCTTGAGGAAGAGAGGGGAATAGGATCAAAACTGGGGTAGGAAGAGCACATGGGACCTATGGTGGTGGCATCTGGGTGAAGTAGTCATGGGAAGTCCATGGGGATTACAACTGAGATGAAAAATGTACAAAATGAAGAATAATATAAAACATAAGTAAAAAAAACATATAAGAAAGGTGATATTCCAGTGACAAGGGATTCTTAGGATGCACAGACAGTACAGAAAGTAAATAGGTGATCATCTTTCCTTAGCCTTGTTCACAGAAGTCAATTGTCATTCTAGGTATCTTAACTTCACTCAGGAAAACTCAACAAGTACATTCATCATTTTTTATATTTTACTGATGACTTCAATTTGACTGTCCACAGAACTTCTAGTGTATATCTTGCAAGCAAGAAATGAATGGCAGGAGATTCTTAAAGTGTTGAAAGAAAAAGATTTTCAGCCTAGAATACTTAATCCTCAAGATTATCATTCAAAACAGAATGAGCTTTAAGAAGCTTCTCTGAAAGCAAAAAATTAAAAGACCATTTCTAAAAGAAATGAAAGATATACTAAATGGGTTGTGCTAAAACAACAACAAAACAAATCTTGAAGTAACATATCTAAATTATACAACATGAAGGAGGAAGAAAGTAAAAATATGACACATTAGAATGAGTTTTATATCAGACTATTCAAAATAATCAACTGATATCCCCTTAAGAAAATGGGAATGGCAACTACACAAAACATTAAAGGAGATACCAAAAAAGAAAGACAAACTGAAACAATTAAATGACAAATGGCAACAGGCACTTATATCTCAAAAGCACCTTAAATGGCAATGACTTAAATTCAGTAATTAGAAGTTATAGAGTTGCCAAGCAGATCACAAAACAAAAACTGACCTGCTGTTTCCAAAAGACTCATCTAATCAACATAGACAAACACAGACTCAGTTATTAAAGGTTGATGGACAATTTGTAATGGTGACTTATAAATATTTTACTGATTGATTAGAAATGTATAAGCCACATACAAACTGTTTGTTAAGTTACTAGAAAATAAGCCTATACTGTTAGAGTTCCAGAGAACTATATTCTTTATAAATAGCTTTAATAAATACCTTGGTAAATAAATTTAGATATAAATGGTTTATATGTAGGTGAGTTAAAACTTTCAATGTGTAGTTTTACTTTGGAACAAAAATGGTGAGTTCCTTTTTGCTTTTCTTTTCTCTGAAGATATACATATTGGTTCTCTGGAAAGTTTTATTGCAAATAGAAAAAAACACACACATACGCATATATGTGCTTGTAGATACATCTATATATGTGTGCTTATATTTTACTACTTCCAAGCGTCACAGACTTATAAATCTTTTTTATGTACAAAAGGCAGTATATGAGATACCTGTTATTGCTTAGAATTCACACTGCTACTCAAATAACAGACATTCTGTATAAATTTTTATGTAAAGACATTATATAAAGAATTGTTATTTGTGCTTTTTGTAAGTCAGGACTTTCCCCTTCTTTTATATTGAATAACATTGTATTATAACTGAAGTCAACACAAAGCCCTTGTGTGACCTTGTACAATTTTCCTTTTATTTATTGCTTTAGTATTCTGTTCATTATAAAGGTTAATTCTAAATTAGTTTTTTAAAAGATTTATTTTATTTATGCATACAGAACTGTGGTACAGGCCAGAGGCACAGGGGTGGCAAGAGGATTCACCAGAGACAGACTGGGGTGCAGAACAGGCCGACTGATGAAGTACACTGCTGAGTGGAGCAGTGGGTGGGTCAGAAGAGGTCTGCCGCGCCAAGTGGGTAACCTCCGGGGTGGGGATTGAAATCATGCTGACGTGGCTTTAGCTTCTTAGTGCTGTGTTTCAACCTGCTGTGTCACTGGGGAGGTCCCTAATTCTAAATTATTATGGAAAGAAGTTATCAAGCAGATATTCTTCAGAAAGTACTTGGTATTGGGAGACAAATAATAAAATCTAAATAAATTATTAGATGATAGTTTTCTTTGGGACTTAATACAACTTTTCATTGACACCTTTTGTTGTTTTCCCCAAGCTAATAGCTTGGGGTAAGTAAAAACCTTGAACTATTTTGATGTTTTGTGGTTTCTCACAAATGAAAGTTAAAAAAAAAAAGTCATAACATTTAGATCAAGTTATTCTATACAAATTTTAAATTAATTTATATATCTATTTACCTTATTGCTTATTTTTTTTTAAAAAATATTTACTTCCCTCTTGTCCCACTTTGCATGTAAATTTTGATGAGGAACTTTTTTGATTTTTCTCTTTTTTTAATTTTATGTTTGATTCAATTATCATTTTGAACAAGACAGCCTTCCTTTATAGTAAGATCTGAGCTATATGTACACACACACACAAATATGCACACATACAGACCTATATATACCTATATATGCCTATATAATGATAGCTGTGCTGAGGTATGTTAAATTTTTTGAAATATCTCACTATACTACATGATAAAATTTTATGCCTTTATAAATTCCTGTCTTAACCATTTAAATTGTTAGGTTAATTTTCAGTCTTCTTTCACATGTATTCTTAACATTTAAATTATTGATAATGAATTCCAAATGTTTCTGTACAAATGGATTAATAAATGGCCTTATTAAAGTAACATTGCATTATAACATACATTTCAGGTGTTCACCCTCGAAAATCAACATATACATATGCTACATTAATTTCACTACTAAAATTCTAATTCTGTCTTTTATATACCATCTTTCCCTGTTCTCAAATTGAGCAACCTCCTTTATTTCTTCCCTTCTAGTACTAATTAACTGGTTTGAAGCTAAAGATATATTCTAGTTTTATTTTTCTCCATATACCGCAAGAGTGAAATCTTTCAATGTTTATCTTCTTAAACATTGGTTTGTTCATGTTGTTGCAAATGACAGTATCTCATCCTTTTTTTTTTTTTTAATACACTACAACTTCTTTGTAAACTTATCAATCAATGAACCCTCAGGTTGTTTCTGGTCCTTGCCTATAGTAACCAGTAGACAATAAAGATGGGGGGCCCAAACCTCTCCAAGTCCCAGCTTTCAGAATTTTGTTAAGATACAGAGAAGCTAGAAAACTAGATGACTGAATTTCTGGGTTTTATTTAACTACTTGTCATAATGGTTGTATCAATTTACAATGCTACTAAAAGTGTGTAAAGTCTCCTTATTATAAACATAATAATAGGGACTTTGGTTAAAAAATTCATATGTAATTATAGATGTTAACATATTCACACAAACTCATAGGTAACTCAGATTCTTATATAGACAGTAAATAATTCTAGAGAAGAATAATGCAATCAATATGCTTTCATGGTATATTATTAAATTAATTATAAAATTATTATCTATAACATGAAACCATCATATCAGTATATTACTACATTTTCCAAATACTGATACCCACTCAGTTACGAAGTCAAGTCACATAGATCTCTATTCAATTCTCTGTTTTCTAGTATCACATTGTTATTGTCCTTATGGTTAATGTTTTTTAGGCTAGGCCATATTGGCTGCTTGACTTTAAGTCTCATACTCTTCACACTCTCTTTTATGCTGTCTTTAAATAGCACAGATTATATAGTTATTTGAAAAATATATCTGCTATTTTTTGTTGTATATCTTCAGCAACTTCTTTCACTTTAAAAAATTTATAAGTGACATTTAATATAATAGAATTTTTTGTGTTTATGATTAAGATAAAGGCTGTCAGATCATTTGATGATAAAATTCACTCTAATCAACACAAATAAAGTATTACATTTGGAAAAAGAAATAACAAACACAAACTGAGAAATGATGAGTACTTAAGTTTGAAAAAACAGTAACATTGACAATTGTTTCAAATGTACATTTCAACATTCAAAAGTCTTTATAAGCAATCGCATGCCAACTTTAAAATTGATAATTACAAATAAACCTGGGAGGATCACTGTTAGTTTCTTCTGAGTTTTCGGACTTCTCAGACCTGCTATATGATTCCTACTACCATATTAGATTTTAGAGCTTAATCAATGATGTGAAAACAGGAACAAGAAACTAAGTTTGCAGGGTTGTTGGAAATGCTGACTTATGAGGAGCTGTTTTAACGTTGGAGGTAGTAGCATTTCCCCTCTCATGCCCTATCTATAAGAAACAGCAGTGACTTTGCTTTTCAGAGAAAGTGTCAAAATATCTCCACAAAAGCCAAATGAAGAAGAAAAAGAGTTTTAATAATTGAAGTTTCTTTTCTATGAAATTTGTTTCATTTTATTTCTTTAATGCAAGCTGTTGTAATTTAAAATTTCAGTGGGCCCTCCTTGGCATTGCAACTGGTCAGAAGACAGCACTATGAAGCTATCAAAGCCACTGCAGCATAAGTTCGATCCCGGCCACAAAGGTGTCCATATGGGTGGCAGAACTCTCTTAACCTGCCCACTGCTCCCCTCACAGTGTGTTTCAGTAGATCCGTTGTTCTGCTCCCCACTCTGTTTCTGATGAGTCCATTCACCCCCACCCCAAAACCCACCCAATGGCCCAGTTCTTGTATGCATAAATAAGTAAATAAATAAATGAATCGATCAATCAATCAATAAACAAATTCAATCTCTCTGCTTAAAAAGAGGAATCATATCTTAATCCACAAACATAAATAATACTTTAATCATATATTAATCATATAGTAAGCCACATAACCTTTTTCATTTTCAACTTCACTTAAATTCTCTAGTATCAAATATTTTACTGTATTGTTAAAATACTATAAATTAGAAAATGCATATCTAAAAACAATGCATTTGTTGGCTTGTTTTAGTATTTTTTTAAGAAAAAACTGCATCGTGTAGTGTAATAAAAAA
>NW_004567113.1:4543696-4546858 GCF_000260355.1 Condylura cristata
TTCAGTTATTTTCTGTCATCTATGCATTATACAGTATTTTTAGTGTTGTGAAGATTATTAAGCTATAATGAAGTGACAGATGGGATATTATCCTAACAGTAATAAAAGCAATACATAACAATGTTTTGTATGTATCTGTGTGTATTTATATATTGTATCATACATATTCAGATACTGCTATATATATTTTACATAATGTGCCATATTATGAACTCATATTACATGACAGTATATGTTTGGCATATGAAATTATCTATGACTTGGATATGTGCTTAAGTTAATAATTATAATTTTCTCAGTTGATAAGCTATCTACATTTAATGATAGCCTCAGACAGTCATAGATTCGAGATTTAAATTGCACTGCAGTCATGTCTTGAAGGGAAACAAGAACCCATAGCCAGCTTACAAGTTTGACCTCAGCAATTACTGTTCGTTTTCTAAGTTCTCCTGGGTGTAAATGCATGTAAAATCATCTTTTAGTGCCAGGAATGACTTTTTTTCTGGGCCAAATTACTCTCTTTAGGTTCATCAGATATTTATTTTATGTAATTTAGTAACAACAATGTTACTCATTCCAACTTAAATGTATCCATCCTAAACATTGTATGTGACCAATTTATAATCCATCATTATTGTAAAAAATGTGTTTGTGCTAATAAAGCAGGTGCAATGCTTTACTTTTTTAATGAATTATTCAGGACATCACATATAATTTTGAACTTGCTTATCCTTATTTAAGTCAGCATTTGTAGAATGTCAATTGGTCAATATAAGCTCAGAAGAAAAAAATTAAAAATCAATGAACAGCAGGGAGAACATTTTAATTTTCACTTTTTAAGTCATTTCCTGCATTTAGAGGACTGAATATTAAAGACTATAAAATATTTAGTTATTCAGAAGTGTTACTACTAATCTATAAAAATCTATGCAACTACAGGGGAACCAGTCACACTATTTCCTGTTGTTAACAAAAGCTTTAAGATTTTTTTTTTTTTTTTGTGGCATAGAGATAAAGTGTAGCCTCAATGGATAAACTGCACATCATTTTTTCAAAAGAAGGATTTCTGAGCGATAATGCTGAGTTTAAAGTTTTCTACAGAGCCTGAAGCTAGTGTGTATTTAATCTTATGCTCCAGATGACCTTTTGTTACCAAATGATTGTGAATTTTGAAATCAAGAAAAAGTTGTAAATCAAATAACTGGACTTCACAAGGAATTTTGTGAGTAGATTGATACTGATTTATTTTTCTGTAAGAGTAGCAAAATAACTGACTACTCTTATGTTAAAAGATTTTAAGTTATTTTTGGATAAAGAGATTGTATACACACACACACACACACACATATATATTTATCAAGTAAATAAAAGTAATACGGCAGTTCTCCAATTCAATTAGTTGACAGGAATAATAATTTATAGTAAAGCTTATTTACTAGATCCAATGTGACTAGATTTTTGAGAAAAGGTTTTTTTTTTAAAGGCACAGTCTCTCTCTCTCTGTGTGTGTGTGTGTGTGTGTGAGTGCATATGTGTTACAAAATAGATACGTACTCTTACATCTATAAAACATAAATATGATTCATTTAGCTATAAATCTACAATCTTGGGAGGGAAAGAATTAGTAAATCCCCAAATTGTTGGAAGACTTGAAAACAGAACAGATTTGCATATCAGCTAGTGTTTTTGTTTTTGTTTTTTTTAAGATTTATTTATTTGTGCATACAGAACTGGGGTAAGGCCAGAGGCTCAGGGGCGGCAAGAGGCTTCACCAGAGAAAGAGTGGGAAGCAGAACAGGCAGATTGACGAAGTACACTGTTGAGGGGAGTAGCGGGCGGGTCAGGAGAGGTCTGCCATGCCATGTGGTCACCTCTGGGGCAGGCGAGAATTGAACTCATGTGGAAGTGGCTTTAGCTTCTCAGTGCTGTGTTTTAACCTGCTGCGCCACCAGGGAGGGCCTATCAGCTAGTGTTTTGATAGTTATTTATATTATCTAAAATTTTGTCCGGCCACTCCTCTGCTTAAAACATTCCAGTGGCTCTCTATTATTTAAAGTAGAAGTCAAAGTCTAGGTAGGAAGTTCAATGCAATCTGAATTCATGGACCTCTCTGACCATATTTCTTACTAAAATACTCATCTGTCTTGTTGGGGCAAACCTTTATTCTTGTTCTCCTGATTCTATTCCCTCAATATCAGTCATATTTCTCTTATGTTTTAGGTCTTTTCTCCAAAAGAAGTCTAAAAGAGACTTATTTCAAGAAGCTATTGAGAGAGCCAAACTTTCCACATACACTTAAGGTTCATCCACTATGATTTGTTCTTTCTTTGATATCTAAGTTCTAATACTCTATGTAATTTACCATGCCTGTTCTTCATTACATGACTACTGTCATTAGAATATAACAATTCATATCTCTAAGAGTGTGAATTTTTATTTTTGAATGATCATTTAATTTAGAACTCAAAAATACTTAGTTTTAAGTCATAGAAATCATATTTAATTCGAAGGCAAATTCTCTCAATTTATAAAAGCAAAATTACTTAGCTTACTGAAGGGGTATGTATCACAGAAGAATTCAAACATATATAACTGTGTTCTCATGTATTTATTAAGATAGTGATGAAAAAATGATGCAGTAGAACAGTAAGAACAAAATCTGTTTTTTGTCAGCATCATAAACTGGTCTTATGTTAAAAACAGCAAAGATGTCTCATTTATTTCAAAAAATTTTTATGATAATAAATGCATGACAAACTTAATACTTCCTTTGTTCAAGAGAACATTAAATAAAGCAAGTTTATTCCCAGTGTAAAATTTGTAGCCAGTGGTGCAGTTAATTAAGAGAAAATGTCAATAGAACTTAACATTGTCACAAGATAATGGTTCCTGCTGTTTGATATATGTCAAGAGAAAGATAAGTAAGATGGAGTGATTTATTAAGTCATGCCACACTCCAGGCAATGCATTTCTGGAGGATTATAGCACTCATGGGGTGGTGATGTAAAGTAGAAGACAAAAGACTAAGAGGCCTAACTTTTTGAATAGTATAGTAATAGAGATGCTTGCATTATAGTCTCTGCTGATATGGCAAAATTACCTATATATTTAGGAAAAAAGAGATACTCGTGACATGAAAAAGGATCTAATTGTACACAGAAT
>NW_004567113.1:4548288-4548801 GCF_000260355.1 Condylura cristata
TGAGTATGTGAAGTAAAAGGAACATTATTGCACCATTGATGGGATGCAGATTGGTCCAATCCCGAAGGGAAATAGTATGGATGTTTTTTAACAGAACGCATGTGGATCTGTTCAATGACCCAGCAATTTCACTTCTATCCAAAGAATATTACAACAATAATTCAAAAGGGAACTTGAATCCCATGTTCATCACAGAATAGTCAATAAATGAATAGTCGTAAATGAAAAAAAAAACACAGAGGAGTGGGTTAAGAAGATATGGTATATATATGAACACTCACACTCATAATGGAATACTACTCAGCTATTTAACAAAGATAACTTCTTGCCATTTGAGTCAACATGGATGGAACTGGACGGATAATAGTAAGTGAAATCAGCCAGAAGGAGGAAGACAAATATCAGGAGGTGTCACTTGTATATATGAAGTATAGAAAAATAAAGATCAGAACTTAACTGAAAAACTAACTCTTGATACTTAACTGAAGAATGGGGGCAGTTCGAGGAGGTGAG